>NW_008615401.1:0-665 GCF_000691845.1 Merops nubicus
TTATAGAGTCTGTTTCTGTACGTCAACATAGCTGTTATTTTGTTAAACACATCCATTGGGGTCTGGCGACGCCTATCTTACCATTTAATTCCCAAAAACTGTTTCTCTTGGGCAGGTCCCTTGACTTTGTTTCTTTTGATGGCAAATCCAGCGTCTAAAAGAATTTCAGTTATTCTCTTACCTTTCTTGAAGGCTTATTGTCCACACAATAATGTCATTGATGTATTGCAGATGTTCTGGAGCTCCACCTTTCTCCAGTGCAGTATGAATCGATCCATGGCAAATGGTACCCCTGGGGCAGTCGATTCCAAGTATACTCTCCAGGTGAAAGCAAACTGTGGCCTACATTCAGGTGCTAGAGGAATAATAGAGAAGAGTGTATTAGCAATGTCAATGGTAGCATATTACTTAGTTGCCTTTGACTCCAGCTCATACTGGAGTTCTAGAATGTCCAGCATAGCACATCTCATTGCTGACGTGACTTCATTCAGGCCACAATACTCTACAGTCAATCTCCATTCCCCATTGGGCTTTTGCACTGGCCATATAGGACTGTGAAAGGGTGAGTGAGTTTTGCTAACCACCCCTCGACCCTCTAGTTGATGAATCAACTTCTGGATAGGAGTTGCAGAGTCTCTGTTAGTGCGATATTGTCGTCAATACAC
>NW_008615401.1:967-1500 GCF_000691845.1 Merops nubicus
CTGGCCGTCTATGATTCGATGGCAAGAGGGTGCACTGTGCACCAGTGTCCACCAGGGCTCTATACTTCTGTGGTTCAGACGTGCCAGTTCATCGAATCCACACAGTCCAATAAACTCTGTTGTCCCTCTCCTCCACTCTGCTGGAGGCAGGGCCCCT
Source organism: Merops nubicus (assembly GCF_000691845.1). Taxonomy (NCBI): domain Eukaryota; kingdom Metazoa; phylum Chordata; class Aves; order Coraciiformes; family Meropidae; genus Merops; species Merops nubicus. The sequence goes on from NW_008615401.1 coordinate 1,125, forward strand.
CTAACTCTGAGGATAGTACCCATTATTCAGAAATGGGTTTGTGCTGTTTACCGGGTTCACAGGGTTTAAATAGTTCACAGGGTTTTTGTAGATACCATGCACTGCACTTTCATTCAGCCTAGTCATGTGTGAATCTGAGGCCAGTGTGCTTGGACTGGGTAACTGCTCATAGTGGACTGGAGCAGCCTCCCTTCTGGGGACATTTCCTCTTCTTTTTGGTTTACCTTGTCAGTAGAGCACTTAGCTTGTAGGGCAGAGGTAGGTTTTCCATCTTATCTGCTCATTTCCTCTCCAAACTCTAAGTAGGAGGGACCACGGTGTATGTCATGACATGTACTGTTCCTGTCTTGCTGGTCTCACAGGAGATTGTCTCCTC
>NW_008615402.1:0-19274 GCF_000691845.1 Merops nubicus
TCTACATCATGCCCAGAAGTTATTTAATATTAACAACACACAATTTAATTCACTAGCTGTTCTCCCCCAGAATTAAGTCCCTTTGTGGTACACATTGGACTTCCCCGTCCTCCTGCATCACCCACCAGTGCACCCAGGTCCTTGAGCAAAAGCAATCCCAAGGATGGGTTTGCCTTTGCCAGAAGCAGGGTTTACCCATACCATCTTCCCCAATACGTTCTTCAGGCACACTACAGAGACATCTTTGCAGCCCCAGGCTTGCAGAAGTACACACCCCGTGAGAAGCTGGCTTGAGGCCTCTAGTGTGCTGAGGTAGTTGCTCCTGTGGATGGTCAGGGATCGTGCCCTGTAGCACCTCTCTACCTAACTACATGGAGTCCTCAGTAGAGTTTCTGCCTGCCTTTCACACTGCTCCACATAGCCCCTGCAGGCTGTGCTCCAGGCTTGGTAATTGCATCCATGCTTTCTGACATTAGCTGAAAGGATGCTTGACTGTCCCTAACAGGGAGTCAGCTGGAAACAAAAAGCTCAAAGTCCGCAACAGTCAAGAAAAGTTGACAACAGAGCTTGTAGATCAGGTGCAGCAGGCACCCTGAAGCTCCTCAAAGAGTTCACAGTAGTTCTCTGATGACCCCAGAAGTTCCCAGAAAATCTAGTATATCTCAAGCCAGAGCTCAGAAATTGCTGTGCAGACTGTTTTATCTGTTACCTGTCTCTGTTAGCTGTGCCTATGAGTTTGTACAATATTTATGCTGAAACTGTTTAACTGCAGCATTGATGTATTTGGATAGCTTTTATGTCACATTTCATGCACTCTCAAAGCTATGCCTCAGGTACCTCTTTATTTTAGAAACTGGTTTGTTCCCCCTCCATTTACCTGTGAGTTCAAAAAGTGATAATTTCATATCTTCTCAGGTGTCTGTAACCAAAAGATATTATAAAATATTTATTTGAAATATATCACCTAACAATTAAATATACTACAGAGAGCAATTTTGCTGTTCAGGAAGGAAAGTTGATGAACTGGTTTGGGGTACAAAACCATGACAATCATCCAGTTACAATCCCCCTGCCATGGGCACTTCCCACTAGACCAGATTGCTCAAATGCCCATCCAGCCTGGTCTTGAATACCTCCAGTGTTGGGGCATCTACAACCTCCCTGGGCAACCTGTTCCAGTGCCCCAGCATCCTCCCAGTGAAGAACTTCTCCCTAATTTCTAATCTAAATCTACCATATTCCAGATTGAACCCTTTACCCCTCATCCTATTGCTACAACCCCTTGTAAAAAGTCCTTCCCCAGTTTTCTTGTAGGCCCTCTTCAGATACTGCAAGGCTGCAATAACGTCTTCCCTAGAGCCTTCTCTTCTCCAGGCTGAACAACCCAAATTCCCTCAGCCTGTCCTCGTAGGAGAGGTGTTCAGTACTCAATTTCATGTTTCATTGGGATTTTGAATAAAAATGCCATTGTCCTTTCAGAAAACTGTTGAATAATGGCCAAAATATGCCCTAAGGGATGCAAAATGCCAGTGACTTTAGAAGATGCTACTGAGATGGCACAGTGATACTTTTTTTTGCCTAAGGCAATGAAAACCATAAAGCTGATTTTGCACACTGCAGCATAACAAGCAGCACACTATACATTCCCAGTTGTTAGTATTTACAAGACATGAAACCATAAACTGCTTGCTACCTTGTTTGTCCTTTACAATTTTCTTTAGCTAATTCATTAGTAAATCTCCTGACTGACTATATAAATCTTTTGAAAATGGCTTTGAATAAGAGGCACATACGTAACTTTGTACTAGGACAAATAAAAATCCCTACAAGGCAGAACTGAAGTTAAGTCAGAATTGCAACAGACAAATATTTTGGGAAACATCTCTGCAGCAATAGAGGAAGATGTGGCCAAAAGAACCCTGAAGAAATGCCAGCTAAGAAGCCATATGCAGCTTGGAAAAGAGTGTTCCAGAGTTTGGCATCTGGGACTATTAAATGCCAAGCTGATCCCCATCTGTGGGAAAAGTTGTTTATTGCTTCTAGGGGAGAAAAAGTAAGAGTATAGCAGTAGCTTAAAGGAGTGCCAGTAAAAATGAAGGCCGACTGAACTCAGCATTGAAATTATAATCATATCACAATTTACTTTTGAATTCTGTGGTAGTTTAATAGCATTCATTTAGAAATAAGCATATCTTTAAAATACACTACATAAATATACATGTTTTTACTTATGGATCTTTCAGATATTCACCCTTCTCTAATTTAGGAATCACCTATTTAAACAAATTAGCACAGAACAATTATTGCATTGTTCTGAGAAAACGCAGAGCCTGATTTTAACTTTGTTTTTCAGATAAATCCTCTGCAGCAGAGGAAAAAAACAACCAACCAACCAACCAACCAACAAACAACAGTATGTTTCTTTTCTATAACAGTACTATAATTATGTATGGATCACATTGAATATATGCTATGACATTAAGACTAGTCCTTTTTTCAGAACTCAGCACAGGTTGATGACAGTTACACTAATGAAAAACTATTTTTTTCTGAAAAGACGTGGCTTCAAATGATAAGAAACAAAGAGGGGAACTACAGGGCAAGATGTTGTGTTCAGGAATGTGCTGAGAAAGTAACAGAAGGGAGACTGAATCAGTCTAACTCTGGTTGACAGTACAGTTACCCAGATTGTCAGCTGGCATAAATTATTATCTAAGTAAAGATGAAGAAAGATGATCATGGCATGGCTACTAATTTAAGAAGTGTTGCTAAGGAAGACTAGCACAGTTTGAGATGAGTTCTGAAATTACTCAAAAGAGCCTCCACTACACACATAACTCACTAATTCAACTGGATTCTAAAGGGATGTAGGAAAATCACAGCCTTTTACAGGACAGGATAAATAACAAAAGAGTTTAAATGACGAGTATTTAAATATAGACAACTTTTTTTGCATATTGTCAGTAATTTCTCACAAGTGCTTAAAGAATTTATATATGAGGCTTAGGCTCAGGGCTCATATTTAAAGGTGACATTGACATTTACCAACTTTTGTCTTTGCAGACATCAGTGGGAAAGAGGTGTTTCAGCACCAGAGTCATGTCTGAAAACAAAAAACTACCTCCTATAATTAATGGCATACAAATAACATTACAAAACTGTCCATAGATTTTACTGAATACCCACATGTGATCCAGTCATCATGTTAGACAAAACTTGCATCTGTATCATTCGTACACAAAGAGGACCAATGCACCAAAAAAGGGTGCAGGCTAAGAGAACAGTATCTAACTTTTGTTACAGACATAAGCATACTAAAAAAGCATAACTGGAGAAAAATGAATTATAATTTCATAGCAGTGTAACACCACTTACAGCATTTTGTAACACAATGAGGCTTAAATATACAAACAATATCCATAACTGTGAAGGCGTAAATGAAGACCTGTGATATAGCTGCACAAATCTGGTATAAGAAAACATGTGCAAGACATAAAACCTAAAGGTAAAGAATGAACAGGCAGGAGAGTTGTCTGTCTGCAGAAGTGAAACAAGAAGAGGTACTGATTCCACAAGTAAGTTGTCAAGGGCAGCTAAGACCTCACTCGTCTTTTGGAGAGGAAACAGGAAGACTAAAACATTGATGATAAGTGAGGAAAGACAGGGAAAAAATAAGACAGGCCACTGTGGTTCGTGCTTCCCTCACTGAAGAACTCTAGGGACTGATTACTTTGACCACAGCAACTAAGAACCATCAATAGGCACAGCCAGCACTACTAACTAAACAGCATCTGTTGCATAGTATTCCATGATTATATAAAGAGAAATTATAAATAAATATAGTAATATGAACAGACATACAAATAAAACCAATGTTAATTTGTAAAATTACTAGCAGTAAGGACTAATCATGTTGTACATTGAATGTGCAATGTTAATAAATATCAGCAATCCAATGAAGAGTCATTCTGAAGTTTGCCAGTCTTTTTAAATATTTCCATCTCAGAGATCACTACTTTCCTGGCTGATATATTCATCTATATATTTACCTGAAGTTACAGTGAAAGGAATTTATGTTATAGTAAAATCATAGGGAGTAAAGGTTCTAGATAGAGGTCCAGTGCTCTATCTAGCACTATTAGACTGAAAAACAATCATTATGATTCCCAGTCTGTGAACCAAGATTCTGCAAGGATGCCTATTATGTTTTTTGGTTTTGTTGTTTGTTTGGTTCTGTTTAGTTTTGTTTTAAAAAAGGAAAATATTGGTAAAAAACAAAGAAGCAAAAGGATAAACTACAGTTATAAAAATAGAACTGGATTTCAATTTACACTGAGATTCTAAAATCGTATCTTAGTGGATGAATTCAGCTGCTGACAAAGGATAACTATTCTACTGAATCAAACACCAAAACTGTTATCAAAAAAATAAAAGATCAGTAGATGGCATAAGGAAATACACTTAAGTAAGTTTAATCCTGTGTTTAATATGGAGAAGTCCAGTGGTATGTTATTAAGAGAAAAGCAGCAAAACCACACTAGCTTTATTTCTTATAACAACATCAACAATGAATAATGAAAAAATGACAACAGCATAAATCTTTGGGATTCAATGCATAACATATAAAAAGAATTGAGTACTTTGGAAAGACTTGGTTAATTCTCCAAGTTCTAATGTTGTAATTACAGTCAAGTTCCAAGCTATTCTATGACATTAGAAATACCAGTTTATTCATAAAACTGTGTTGACTATTATTTTGCAAGAAGGGTTCAAGAGATTTTCACTTAAAGTTTCCCTGTAAATTGATGACAGCAAAGGAGACACAATGGCTTTATTTAGAGTTTGATGTTGTTAGGCCAACACCTCAGAAGTATCAGGAGACATGATAAATTAGGATGGAGAAGAAATAAGGTATTCAGGTCTGTCTAGAATGCATCTGTCTAGAACTGTTCAGAAACGTAATTTAAGAGATTATACTATTGTGAGGATTAGAGTGAGGTTCACAGAGTTCTGGAAATATGTGCATGAAACTATTCTAAATCAATTCCTTTGCTATGCCATGTGCCAGTCTGAAAAATGAGAAGGAAGAAAAATAAATTTCTTAGTTTAACAGCTGAATAAAAATTAACTGGAATGAAACAAATTATGAAACAAATTATTCACCTTTAACAATTCAAGCTTAACTATTGATTCAGTATATTTCTTATTCTAAATTTCTTATTCTGATTTATTAAAATAAAAATGTGCAACTGAAAAGTCTTTTTTAAAAATATATTTTCTTTGTCATGTGATTTATTTTCCTATGATGGAATCCATAGATAAGAGTATTCAGTTCTGGCATACTTCTTGATCCTTCAGTTTTGGAAGCAAGATTTTATATCAAGGATCAAAAATGAGTAGCGTTAAATACATAAAAGAACTTTAAAAGGCAAAATTTTAATTAGTAATTTTGACTTGTATTTTTCTTAGCTTTATTATAAATGTGAAACTTGGTACCAAAATATTTCTTTTTGTATTATAGTATTTTCTCAATTTTTTAATGCAAAAATGTATTTATTATGCTGTTGCACATTTAATTACCTAGTTTGTCAAGTACTGATGTTTTCAGATTGATTTGCAAATACTTCATAGAAAGTAAACTAGCGAATATTATCAAAGGCATTTTAAAAAAGCTATGTTATCTGTCCTTTACATTAATTTAAGTTAGAAATGATATGAAGTACCAGCACTGACGTGATCAACTTCAAAGAAATTCAGAAAATTCTGAATATTGTTGCCAGCAGCTAAACTTTAACCAGGAAAATAAACAGTGCTAGAACATGGCCACAGGCAAGGAAAATGTATTGTCTGTTGCTGTATTCTCAAAGCAGTTCCTGGCCTGACTCTGGTCCAGATTAACTAGTTCTTTTCCAAACCAATGTCTAGATGCAGCTCAAAATGGCAAATTATCTTTTCTGTTAGACATTTAGAATCCTGTTATACTGTTTTAAAGTCTATGTTTAATTTTAAAGATATGGCTGGATATCTTCAAGATCAGAGAGATACCAGTCACTGCCACTGCTTAGCTACTATCAGATTAATACTTTGCCTTGTTGCTGTATTTTTTACAAGTGTTAAAAAGGTAACAGAAAGCAACACTTTTGATACTACGTAGGAGTAATTGTGAAAACAAGCAGGATGTCTTTTAACATCTGTGAGGACAAAATAGGACAAATCCAATGATTGAAATGCAACTGCTTTAGGTTACATAACAAAAACATTGGTTTAGACTGCTTTGCTTTGCAGTTGTCAAGTCTTAGACTCGCAGTTTCAACTACAAGTGTCTTTGAAGAAGTTTGGTTTTATTTGGCTTATCATGATCCTTGTATATGGTGATTCAATGATCTAATTTTCCTCCTGCTATGTCAGCTGGAACAAATAGCTTTGAGGAAAAATACACGTGGTGTTTACAGTTCAACAAATTCTCTTGTAACATTTTCTGTATTTGCCAAATCCAGAAAAAGTACTTTTTGAGCACTTTTTTTTTCTCATTAAACAACAGGGAGTCCTTGGATTTGCTCATACACAGTTAACACAGAATGTATGAATAAAATCAGCAGAAGCTATGTTACCTTCTGTGATATATATATATATATATATGATGCTTCCAGAGGCTAAAAAAAAAATAGGTTAAATGTAAGGATAGGTAATGGTACATGGCTGCAAAATATTCATGCACCTAGAATTGTCCTTGAGGACAGTTGGTGAAACTATATTAGCCTATATAATCCATTATGTCATAGAATCGTTCTGGTCGGAATAAACCTTCAAGATCATCAAGTCCAACCGTTAACCCAGAACTGCCAGGACTAAACCATGTCCCTAAGCACTACATCTACATGGCTTTTAAATATCTTCAGAGATGGTGACTCCACCACTTCCCTGGGCAGCCTGTTCATGTAAGAATCCAAATTGCCATAAAGTAACCACTTATCAGACATAAACAGTATGCAGATATAAAATTACTTTTTGTTAGTACACTACAAAGAACTACAAAATTTACAAAAATATGAACTACAAAAGTGAAAATAATCTTTCAAAAAAAGCAGTTAAAAATATTTAACATATTTTCTTAACCTCACTAGACACTTTCACTGTTATTGTACTGAAGATGTTTTACCAAAATAAGACATGTAATACTATACAAAAAATGTGGTTCTAGGATAACACAAAGTATGTCAGTTAAATTCTGAGTATAAACTAAGGGGAAAAAATATCAGATCAAATCAGATTATCAGTTATTTAACTTAGTTAAATTTATCTTTGCTATATGGGCAATCTTTTGTCTGTTTTCTAGTGTGGTAGGATTTTTTTCAGATTATTGTATATATTACTTGGAAGATAATGACTGCACAACAACTAGACTGAGTACTGCATACAGTACTTACAGTGTGTTCTTTGTGTAGCTATGTCAGTATCTATAAAGAGTTTACATTCAGATACAGGACTGTTCTGGTATTGACATCATAACATAGGTAAACCCTGGCTACAAATAACAGAAGCTGATTGCTAGATTGTTTATAGAGTCCTCATACTCCTAATAATGAAACAAAATCATTTTTAAACCATAAATGCATACATGAAATAAAGATTTGGGTTAAAATTAAAAATAGTATGGTTAGTGTCAAATCCTCATGCTTTGTCTCGTAGCTGTACGTTTAAATTATTATTTTGTTGTAATTTTAAGCCACATGGTGGCAGCAATGATACAATCTCTTCATCTGAGATTGTACACCTATGTCCACTCCCACTGCTTTTATTCCTAAAGCAGCTCCTATGCTTACAGAGCATATATGACAGAAAGACAACCTATATTTTATTTGACAACATATAGTTTCAGATTAGACTAGTTGCTAAGTGTTTTGAATTAATGCATTTTTTAAAATTTTCTGCCTACAATTAATTATGTCCGCTGACTTCAGACGAATGTGCAGCGAAGCGGGATATCCATGACACAAGTTGTCTGCTCATTTGTGTAACAACATTCCATTCCCTAAACTGAGAAATAAAATAATAACTGGATGCATAAGTCTGTCATTCCTGGAACATAATCATAGAGTGAGAAGATGCAAAGCTTACCGATAGCTGTTGAAAAGATCCATGCAAGTGCCGTTGTTTTTACAGGGCTCTGATTTACACTCATTTGATTCGTTTTCACAAAATCTTCCTTCCCATCCAGGCAAGCAAACACATTGGTATCTCTGTAATGTATTAAGTAAAACAAATAATCTGACACTTTTTGTATTTTTAACAGAATTACAACAGCTATCATTACTGATTGTTTTGTATTTTACTTGAAAATTTGATAAATATATCAATAGTTTGACCTACTAATACAATGAAAAAAAAGAGTCTATGAGGTAGGTGTGCAACACTACTCATTAATTACCTTTTTATATAATCAACTTGTGTACCTCAAATCTTTTACTATCTCTTCCTCCCTCCTTCAATCCAATTATCCAAGAAGATAATACCTCTTCTATAAAACTGCTTTCCTTAGATATTACACTGACAGGCCTAATACACAGGTATTTACAGTTATCTGAATTGTCTTGTACAGCATGCACTCCGAACAGATAAATATAAAATAATTTATTATGGAAATTTTGAGGGTTATATAGCTATCCAACTACTTTAACACCTTTAATATTAAATTGTGCATCAGTAACTTAACTAAGCAGTACTAGACAACTCATGATATGAAAAATACTGTCACATATACAGTGTATTAAATGGAATACAGGGTGTATTATATAGTAATTCAGATAGCATAAATGCAAATCTTCTAGCTCTATGTTGATAGTATTAAATATACTAATGATCAGGTGTTGCTAGTGCTAAGTTTCAGACCGATTAGACAGAATAAAACTTCACCATTTTGTATATTCACCTCAGAGTGACATATATTATATGGCATTGTTCATCACACTACAAAGTTATTATAACAGATCGTAACCACACTCTGGTATCATCCCCAGCTTCAAAATTATTTGGTATCTGTATGAAATGGGGTGTTTGACATACTCTCACAGAAGTGAAAAGCATAAAAACATCTTTTTCTTGCCTATGCTCTACACTAAAAGCAAACAATCAAACAAAACCCCCAAAGGTCAACATCTGCTGAATTGATTATTAATTAGAGAGGGACAGCAATGGAAACACTTCCATTCAGCAGAAGCTTTAATTGCTTCTTTTGCAACGTCCTTGCTTCTAACAAGGCTTCTTTCTAGTGAAAGTTAGGAACCACTTTAATGGTACGCATGACTAATATGAATTATTTCATTACTTGCTAAACATTGCAACAGCCTTCAGGGCAGATTTTAAAGCCTATTACAATCCAGGTAAATTGGAAGCCTTTAACAGCAAAAATAATATCTTTTTTTAAAGCTAAGTACATAAGTAAACTATCATAGCTGAATGATCAAATGTGTAATATACTGGCATTGGGGCAGCTACAGGTGTTTATAGTCTGAAAGTCAGAGTGCTGTGTTTTAGCTGTTTTGTTACTGAAGCTGTATTTTGGAAACAGAGACAACTGTATTTCAAAAAGACATGGGCTATTAAATTTTACATTAACATTAAGGAGAAATTATTTCATTTCCTAATACAGCTTAAAAATATAATAAATTAAGCATCAGAACTCTGAAGGAAATGCATATAGGTCAATTGTCCCAGATCTTTCTATAATTATATTCTTACCCTCTCCTGACAAATTAAAAGCTTAGAATATTTTATTGGAACAAAGCTAAAATAAAATTTAAAAAAAAAAAAAAAAGTTAATCGTTTAAAGTCAAGGACAGTATGATTGTCCTGAGGTATCATATGGATCAACTCCACTGATTCCAGTACTTAAAATTATATTATTTACATGCATATTCTACTATAGCTGGATAAGTCAGCTTTTGTGCCAACCAATTTGTATGTATTGTATTTCTGGTTCATATTTTTTCCCAACTGCATTTTGTTTCTTTTGTGCTCTTGTTGCAGACACAGTTGTTATGCTTGCTTGGGACGCATTCCTGTAACAATGAATCCACTGAGATAAATTTTAAAAGTCAGAAAATAAAATTTAAGAGTATCTTTCTGAGTTCAGGCAGGGCATTTTGACAAATATGAAATGTCAGTAACTTCTTTACAGAGCAAAATAAAACAAAGAAGAATAATTATATGAAAACAGGTTGGACACTCAAGATGAGCTCAGTATATACACTGATGAGTTAACTACATATTCTAGTAAAAAAAATAATGTAACATTTTTTCCTCTGTGTTTTACATAAGCAAGTCTATTCCACACTACTAAACACAACTTGCAACCTGTGGACTCCATCTGTTAAAAAAAAAAAAAAAAATTAAAAATAAAAAGCTTAATTAATAGTTTACTGTTATTGCTCTGTACTGCTGAACTCAGGTTCAAAAAATGCTAAATGCTCTGTGAAGAGAGGAGAAAATTGGCAGCATGAGTCCAAGAAGTGGGAAATATTTGAAGTGACAGTAAATCAAAGGTTAATATAAGAGAGAGAATGAATTTGTTTAAAATATTTTGCATTTTTAAAATACAATACTGAGATACAAACTTGGAAAGAGAAAATCTGTTTCTGGGAATTGTGCCAGGGAAAGCGAAAATACATTTGAGACAAATTACATTACTGGCTCACATGTTAGCATTTTCTACTATTTCATAGCCACACCCAAATTAGTTATTAAATATCTTAAACGATTTTGAAAGTTTTTCCAAAGTTTCCTCAATGCTCTGCATATTTATCAGTACCATGAAAACAAGTTTGAATGGGAAAAAAATGATGCTATAAACACCAAAGGCAAAAATGGCGACTACCAATTCACACCCAGAAGTAACTATTAGACACCTCTTAAAAACTGTTCTATTTTCAAGTAAGTTTTTCACATAAACCAGGAATGTGAGATAATGACTTACTTCCAAGACACTCTTCCAGAAATGGATTACAAAAGTAAAAGTGAAAGGAGGCTGCCAACACTTTTGTTAGGAAAGCAGCAGAATATTTTTTAGTCTCACTAAAAGCATCTATCAGTCAGGCACTGAAATTCTAGGCTTTGCAGATTTCTCATTACATGAGGTCACATCAAGCACAAAACATTACTCAGATACATGTATATCATGCATAGGTGTACTATATGTACACCAAAAAAATCTTACGTATTTAATCTCTGTATAGATTTACAGTAAATGGAGGTGCCATGTTATAAATATATGAGTATGGGTAGATAAAAAAGATATTGATAGACCCAAGACTTTGCAGAGAAGGACCTGGGGGTCCTGGTGAACACGAAGTGGGACACGAACCAAAATTGTGCTCTTGCAGCAAAGAAGGCTAACGGTACCCCAGGCTGCATCAAGAGGAGCTTTTCCAGCAGCTTGGGAGAGTTGATCCCTCCTCTCTGCTCCACACCTGGAGTGCTGTGTCAGTTCTGAGCTACTCAGTACAAGAGAGAGATGGAGCTACTGGAAAGAGTCCAGCAAAGGGCCAATAACATTGTTAAGAGACTGGCACACCTATGAGGTGAGGAGAGGCTGAGAGAGGTCAGATTGTCAGTCAGGGCATAATATACACTGACCAACATAAAATGATAGGAAGCTCCATAATGGAAAGCACGCAGCGAATCAAGCAAGAGACTGGAGGGATAGGATTTGAGACCCATTTATGTATCTCTTCCCCTTTATTTATTGTAACTATGTATTACTAGCTATTATAGATTAAAAAATTACAGATTAAACCAAATTATATCTTTGAGTTCCTCTAAATCATCTTTTGCTTGTCTGCTAAAGAACACCATAATGTGTAAATAATACCATAGTTATTCCTTGTACACAGCTTTCCCTTGTACAATATATTAACCTAGTCTAGTTGAGAGGTGTGCCTGCCCATGGCAGGGAGGTTGGATTAGATGATCTCTAGGGCCCTTTACAAACTAAGCCATTCTGTCTTTCTATGATACAGCGCGTTATTTATGAGTGGTTTTGTCAGCTATACACAGGGTCAAATACTGTACTTTTAAAAATTTCCTGAACACATACCCAGAACCATATACATATACTAGCATGTCTTTACCCAATTAACTATGTGTGGCAATAAAGTGTTATTTAAGAGCATTTCCATATTTTCCCTCTCAAACACTATAACTTAAGAACTGATAATTTCCTTAAGCCCTTGTCGACGTTACTTTACTGGAAAATGGCAGCTGAACATCTGGCAAATAGAAGCTACAATGAAAAAGGTTCATCACACATAACAAGGATCTGAATTATGAACATGCTAAATCTGCACTTTGCATGTGTAGGTTGAGCAGAACTTTTACCACACAAATACATACTCCAGGTACTTTTTCCATGTCTAGAGCAAAATTTGAATGGACATAATTTTATTTTTAAAGTTACTACAGTATTGGGGCCTTTTTTTTTTTTTTTTAGTTTCTAATTTACAGAAAAGACAAAAAATGCCTTGCCTGGAAATAAAAACACAAATGGAAATGTAGAAATCTCCCTTTATTCTGTGAGTTCTGAGTTATTCTGCCAGACTATATTTCTTGTAGTGCAATTCTTTTTCCATTAGAGCCAAACAGGATGAGCACCCCTTGACACTGGCACATAATGGGAGATGTCTTCCAGCAGGAAACCTCAGGCTTGCCTTTGAGATTTTATTTTTTCTCCTGAAAAAGTTATGACCTTTTTGCCTCTACAGAAAATTTTTCATGACCAAATTCTGTTTGGTTGGAAGCAGGACTTTTTCCTACAGAAGACATTCATGCAACTTGATTTTGTTAGTGCTAACAACAGTTCATTTGTCCTTGTGGAATACATGTGAACATAAAAATGTAAGCATCTGTGAAAACATATTTGCAATTGCTCTAAACCATATTGATTTCTTAACATCATTTATGCAGCCTTTTTTGTTAATTTAAAGGTCTTTTCTGAACTGCTACTTTAAGGCTTCACTTTTAAGATACTATTGATTTAACCATTTACATAACCATCCATATTCATCAAAAACATTAGATTATTCCCAATTTTTTATGTTATTGTTTTCATTATGCAAGTCTGTTTGCATTAAATAAGCAAGCTTATTAAAAAAAAAAAAAAAAAAAAAAGCCCCAGGATACTTCTTCATCTTGGTTTAAACCTTACCTTTACTGTTATTAAAGAAAACCAAGGTAAAACAAGGTCTATGCAGAGTGAAGTCCCAGTAACAACGCTACTTTTCAGTCTTCTGGTAATGAATTATGTACCTGATTTTCACAGAATGTATGAACAATTAATGTACTGACAGTGTTGCTCCACAAGTGAAAGACAGTTGATTTCAGAGGCATAATGAAAATCTGCAACTGGCCCTGTTTTTCCTGGTCTGAAAGACATAATGGCTTTTCCTAATATTAGTTAATAACTCTGTAACAGTCAGATTGCCTAACTCGTGACAAAAGAATACTTCTTTGGGGTGCCATGAGGTTTGCAATACAATTATTAATACTGATATTAATTGGATGAACAATTCTAACAGGTAACATGAAAGGCTGAGGTGAAAAAGTAGTGAGAAACTTCAAAAGTGTTGAAAAATTACAATTAAAAACATCCACTTTCTAAACAGTGCTACAACAACTGACTGGTTCTGAAAGAAAATCACTATTTAAAAATCACCAAAATCATTTACTCAATTTAATTATTAGAATCATTAGTTATAATATTCTTATATACTATTTTTTTCTGTTTTACTCTTGCACAGTAAGGTATAAAACCTCTGTGATTTTTGTGATAAGACTACAAAATGTGGAATACTAGTATAAATAACTTAAAATTAAGTACTAGCTATCTACAGAAGTTGAGATAGCATGATAGATTTTCAAGACCTTACCTACTATCTTTTTTCATATATCATTCCTTAAACAGTTTGACATGTTAAAAATGCTGACCAGTGTACATATTTGTCCTTCCAACTTCTATTCTTTTGCACCGTAAGTTATGATAAATTATATATGATTTGATATCAAGGATAAAACAGAATTTCTTTTATTTAAATTTTAAGCAAGGCTTACATGAGAAACAAAGAACACTTTTAATTTGCTTATCTCTCCTACCTTTTAAATAGATAATGAATTAGTTAAATTAGCAGGACCATATTTAAAACAGCTGGTACAGGTAAAGTTTCATGAGCATTAATGAGTTTTGCTTTAGACTGTAATATTTCTGTATCTGTGTATCTTAAATGTATTTAATGCCAAATATATGCCAAAAATACATTAAGATCTTCGTCTTATTTCAATAGCACACCAGTAGTGAAGACAAGCTTTCATTTTTGTTCATGGCAAGTTCCAGCTTAAAATATGGCTAGTATCTAGACATGCTGTATATTTACAGCTCTAACTGCACTGTACTGTAATTTGTGACCACAAGGAAAATAATCTTAAATGAGAATACTAGTTATTTGCACTGCATGTCTTTATACATGACCTTTTCATAAAATCTTAGCTTTGCTAATAAATTCATAGTCGTCACTGCTTTTGATATTGGTAATGTTAAAGTGACACGTTTGTAAAAATATGATACTTGGCTAAAAGTTTAGTGCTTTTAAAATTAAATCATGACTAATGCTAGCAACAGACTTTTCTTCAAATAATTTTATATTTCATGTTCCCAATGCAAACAAAGGATGGCCTGTGCTTTTATAATTTAATCAATTATTTCCATCACTGCTCAGATATGACAGTTCCCATAGTCCAGTGGAAATCTTGTTAGGGTTAATTTTATCTGTGGAGATTCACCCATAACATACTGAGGCATAAAAACATGAACAACACTTTTACTCATATTGACACAGGTTTTCCATCTGAGAATGGCTAATATTAAACATTATTTAAGTGTTAGGTTTACAATAAAAGGAAAACTACTCAATAACAAATTAATGTCTCTGTGATCTTATGTTTTTCTAGTTATTTTGCAGTGTTATTCTAAAAGACACTACAAGAAATGTGAACATTAGAAGATCATAAGAAGTATTTAAGAACAATCATTAAAATAAACAACTGTGACAGTTAAAGTGTTTGAAAATTACTCTTGCAAACTGATCAAGATTATTAAGAAACCTGAAGGTCTTCTGGGAAAAAATGTAATGGTTTTTGGTTTGTTTGTTTGGGTTTTTTTTACTGTTTTTAGAAATTTAATTCTAAGTATCTGCCTAATCTAACTAGACTAGAGTTAATCTTACGACAACAAATCAAAATCAGTTTGAGATCTCTTACATAATAAATAATTGGCAATAGATTATTTTTTGTTTCTATTTCTTGACCTCTGACATTTATTCTATTTACAGCTTTCTTTCCTTCCTCTCCTAGAGAGCTTACTAGGAAATATGTCAAAGAAATCACCTTCAACACGACAGGTACTGAACAGCACAGGAAAACTAATGAAAAACAACAGCCTTAAGTTGTTTGTGTGAAATAAACCAAATCCCTAGTCCAGCTAGTGACAGACATTTGAGTATCAGCCTTTGATCAGTGTATCTAGTTTGACGTTTAGCTCATTGTTGAATGAATAGTGGTCATAAACACTTTCCTGCTAAGCAGAAGTACTGTCAGCAATTTGACCCATCTAAAAGCTTGTCCAGAGCTTTCCATTTGCCCCTAGATCTCAACTAATAGGAGAGCTATGGGAGTTAACTGTGATATTCTAAAGGAATTGTCTAGGTATTGACAGAGAGAAATAACATTTTGCTTTTGAATTGCAAACCTAGTGCTACTGCTGGTAGCTTTCTAAATAAAATAAGGAAAAGCAGTACGACAGCTACTGTTTTTCCATAAAACAAAGATATCTGGTACCTTAACATAATAACTGATTCAAATTTATATCTTAAGCATATGACTATTATCACATCAGTACACTTCAAATACCACAAAGTGCCGTTTTTGCCAACCTCAGGCTTAAAAGTAGGGGAAAGTTAAACAGGCTGTTCTGAAAGGACTTCAACCCAAATATCCTCAGAAGCACCCAGACATTCACAGAATTATTTGATGTCAAGTTTCCTCTTTTGAACTTTCACTCATCCCTACTTTAAATTTATAGAGTATTTCAGCATAACAAATCACATTACAAATTAATGTGCTGCCTCTATTGTCTCTAATACTAAGAGGCGAGGTTTTGAAAGTGCCCAATCTAGGCACTTACAGCCTGCTTAAAGTATGGTTGGCATGAAAAGAACCATCTAGACAGCTAACAGACAAGGATCGAGGTTGAAAAGGTGAGTCTGTAATAAAAACAAGAGATTTTATTTAATCTGATCTGATACTAATATATATCTACTTGGGGACATTCTATTCAATCTAATCCAATATTACTATGGACAAGAATAAGAGGGTTTCAAAATCATACACACAATTTGTAAAAGAAAATACGTCATTCTCCAAACTAAAAGATATGATACAAGTATCAGTTCTAGTGATGGACATAAAATTGCTGACAGAAGCTCTGGACTGGACAAAGGAAATTCATTCAATGTAGAAACTAGGAGCATATGAAGAACAAATTATGAGAATGAAAGTAAGTTGGTGGTGGAGGGAAAGCATGACCTAACCGAAGAACATAAAGACAAACTTCAAGAAGTGATCCATTTAGAAAAAGACAGAAACACAGACTTTTTTTGTGACAAAATGAGCCTCCCAGAGAGACAGGCATGGAACGCCAATGCAGCAGCAGCCAATCTCCAGGCATCGCAGGAAGCTGAGCCAATCAGAGCCTGGTTTTCCCTCCCTGCTCCTACGAGTGACAGGAGCAATGGTCGCTGATGGAGAAAGCCAGCACAGAAGCTGTGGGAGGCAGCTGGAATGTTTTGGGGCTCTCCTGGTGATGAGGATGGGACATGCCCACATGGCTGGGACCACTGCCCCAACTCCCCCTACCTCCTTTCACTCCATATCGCCTTCCTCCACCCACAATGCCACAGGGCTGTAATGTTGTGTGAGAAATTCTTACCCTGACCCACTTGACTTCTCTCTCAGGCTGTCCCATCTCTCCCGCCAGATGTGTCACTTGTTCACATTAAATATGTAACCTGTGACTAAAAGTTCTTCCATATCCAAGCCCAGATAGTTCTCACATTGTCAGATGGTCTCAGACAGCATTGTTTGGCTCAAAGTCTGTGAGTGATGAGTGCTCCTGTCATCAGCAGCACAGGCTGGTGTCTAGTAGCAGCCCTCAGCTGATATGCAATATTTATCTACAAGGTGTATTTTCCAACAAAATAGATGGTGTGTTAGGCTATGAGCATGCAAATGAAGATACAAAGATCAGAGCATAAATCATCAGGAAATGGTATAGCTGCACCAACACAGAGATAAACAAGGTGTACATTGGTAGTCAGGTACTTGAAAGAATGAGAACATGGATCCACATTAGTTTGGGGCTGAATTTGCAGCTCTTGGGGCTTGATTGTGCTGGTTTTCAGAGCTATGTCATTATTCTTTACTTTTTTAATTAGATCAACATGCATGGAAGTTTAAAATCTGGTGGAAACTCCCCCGCATATTTAACTTATACAGCTAGATAGTTATTAATGCCCAGGTAGCACCATGCATGCCTTTATGAGAAAGCTCAGCACCTTTATTGTTTTGCCATCCTGACCCTAGTGGCACAGTTCCAGGAAGGCCAGTGGGTGCCAGGAGCCAGAGGGATTCAGTTCCCCAAAAGGGCAATTCCAGTGTCTCCAAATCCTGAGTCACTAAATGCAGTGCAATTTTCTGGAATTTATTCCAGGACAAAAAAAAAAAAAGGCAAAAACAAAGAAGAAACAAAGAGACAGTGGTGCATTATTTGTATTTGTTACATCTCTTCTGTATCAGACACAAAACCTCGGTGCTCTTTCCACTGTTTCTCCACTCACAGTCTTGCATTACCAAAACTAAGGGTGCAAAACTGTCTGATAATGCAGTCCTCAAGTTGGTTTATACACTAAGAAGTTGGAAGAGTCTGTTCAGCAATGACCTAGTGATAGCTGCATTCACAAGTGAAAAATTCGTAGGAGTTTCTGATTGCAAGAGAATTTCTCTAACTAATTTGTATGGTCTCAGCACAGCTTGTTATAATCAATACTTTTGGGAAAGGCACAAGTCGCATCCAAGGGTCTAATTCACTTGGTCCATAATGCAATTTATAAATAAGTCACCAAAATTCAAATACAAGTACTCTTTTGGAAACCAAATTATCTAATTGAAAAATCAATGAGAGTTTACTTTTGAGGCTTCTTCTAAAAATGGTATGTCAATTAAAATATCAATAAAGAGGTTGTAGAACAGAAAAAAAAAAAAAGTTAATTCTAAGATACATATTAGCTAAGGGTTGACACCTTCTTTTAAAAAGAAACTGTTTACTAGAAGGTAAGAGAGAGATAAAGGAACTGTAAAATCAGAGACAGACTAGGTAAACTGATTGAGAGTATCACACCCATCCCTCACCATTTTTAGAAACTTTTTCCAGTCTCAGATTTTTCATCTCTTTTTTTGAAAGCATTTGTCTTACTTTGTCTTGAAGATCAGAATATCATTTTAATAGCAGCAGTAGATCCAGACTTTAATAACCTGTTTCTCTTTTTCCTGAAAAATTCAAATTAATTCTAGATTTATTAGCATATTAAAGGACTATTAAGAATGAATTTCCATTATGAAACATTTATACAGATAAGAAAAAAGGGAATAGGAATAGTCTTATAATAAAATCCTAACTTAATACTTTACATTCAAATGCTAAAAACTGTCTTTCCCTCTTTCTCTGTTTTCCTAACACATAGTTACAATTACTTTTAATGGCATTTATGATGAAGTGATAAAACCATCAATAATTTGTGCTGTTATCAGACTACACTGTGAGCTTAAGGAAATTATACTCTAAGAAATTATGACTGGATTTTATGGTTTTATCTATATTTGGTATGGTGGAGGTTAACTGTTCTCTACCTGTTAGCTCATATTTCATATGAGAAAAAGAAAAGTTTTATTTTTTCTCTCTGATAGCAGCAAATTTAAAGACTTTAATTCTCATCTTGTAAAGGTGCAAAAATATTTAATCTTACCTTCAACTTTTTCTGTCTCATTTCCACTCCCTGGGAGGGCTTGATCTTATTAAGGGAAATCTTTTCTAATTTACATGTTGTGGGCTTTCCTGGAGTTTGCCTCTTACAACTCTAATGAAGTTCTGTTTCTGAATAATGAGGGTGTTTCCCTAC
>NW_008615402.1:19305-36377 GCF_000691845.1 Merops nubicus
ACTTCAGGCGGCTCCACACCTTCTAATGATATTGCAAACATCACACCCACTACCTCTATTCGTTAAATCTATTAAAATTTATGATGCTGGTGTATGGTTAGGGCTTTTCTTCATCCCTGGAATTTCTGCAGCATTCTGATGAGACAGGCAATCTCATCAACAAGGCACAAAAGGATTGTGCCTGAAATTTGTCTACAACAAATGTGATGTTACATTTCTTTTCTTATCTGTGTATTGCAACTGTGTTACCATTAGGTCACTGACTCTTTATTCTGTCTCCACCACTAAAGATGCATCTTTTTCTTGTACTCATGGGATCCTACCCAGGCCCTGGAAGGAAATGGATGAAGATGTGGATTTGTGCAGTCATTGCAGCTAAGGCAATGATAACAAGGGATACTCTAAACCAATGGGGAGGAGGGGGCATGAGAAAAAGAAAAAAAAAAAAAAAAAAAAGACTGAAGTGCAAAAGTGACAGGATTGTGAGGAGACAGTGATGGACCCTGGAAAGATATACTGACTTAGGGAGCTTTAAATACATTAGCAAAATAGGATAGGAAAGTCCGATAGGGAACTGAGAATTCAGAGTGAGGAGAGCATGAAACAGCATAACATCTGACTAAAAAAATCTTTATTAGCATTTGTAGATCTTTAACAGATCTAATTTTTATCATCTTCTGTTAATAGGTCAAGTTTTGAACTGAAGGATGATGTGGAGAAAGGGGTTTTCTGCAGGTTGGGAGAAAAAGCAGCTGCCAGAACAGTGTGAGAACTCTACCTAGAAGATCACCGTTAAGTATTTCCCATCAGCCATCTCAGGCACACAAATTTAGGACTATTCTTTGTCAAGACACACATGCAAGATCCTTAGTCTCCCTTTTTCACCTACAGTGTTGTGGCAAAAAAAAATCATTTTTGTTCTTGAATTACAGCAATGATGATATGTGAAATAATTTTAAGATGCTAATAGCTGGAAAATACAGGTACATTTAAATGTACAGTCACTTCATTTGGTTAAACAAAGACAAAATAGAAAATTACCTCTCTCAATGCAGTCTCATATAGGAGTTATCCAAAAACAATATAACCAATAAATTTTATTCTCACAAATCACTTGTTTTTCAGGATTTTCCCCAAATTTTCTGCTTCATTTCAAATTTCTTTTGCTTTGTATATGTCACTAAATTCTGTTTGGATATTTCACTTTGATTATATGCCCATAGGAAAAAGCATATAATCAAAGTGATGGTATCTCTTTAATTAACTTCAACAGAAAACTTAACTAGTTTCTTTTTTCAAGTGTAGTATTAGTGTACAAGCTCTTAGCCCCCTGTTTTTTCTTTTGCTGACTGCATACCCCAATAGGAAGGACACTGCCATCAATAAGCAGCACACAGGCCAGATCTTTCCCTCCAATTCTAAAGTATTCAAGGAGAACACGAGATGGCTGACAACTAGAGGAATAAAAAGATTGATACACTCACTCACAGCACACAGCAAAGACAGGAGCAAACCAACTCAGAAGCCAGGTGACCAGTCCAATTCCAATCTCATAGCAACAGCCAAAAAAGGCACCAGTACTACACAAGCAATCCTCCCTCTGCCCCCAGTCATAGTAGTGCCCCACCACCACTGGGAGCTCTGCCTGCAATAGCAAGTGAATCTCTCATAATAACTGGAAACACCACATAATACAACCCCTAAACAAATAAACACAACCCACTCCATGCCCCCCCCCCCCCCCCACCCCCAAAAAACCCCCTATCAACATAAATTTATGGGACACCTGATGTTAATGCTAAGGGAGGAGCACCTGGTGATGATTTTCTGATTGGTTTTCACCCAAGGTTGGCCAGGCCTTGAAAGAAAACCAAGAGGAAAGTCTTTTCTGCCTGGTTGTGAACACCATCCATATGTTGACCCTGATTCAGGGCTGAGGGTTTATACCCTAGCGTTTCACTTATAAAGTGCAAATAGCAAGTTGAGTCCCATATGGGAGTCTTCTGTTAGTGAGACTGAACCTTAGTATATTAAGGACCAATTTTTTTTTTTACTTCTGACACAAACTTGAGGCTGAGCTCTCTAAAAAGGGAATCATACACCTGGGACACTATAGAAGGCAAATCTAGGAATTCTTTCTTGGACTTGATTTGCCATCAAAGTGGAGTCAATTTACTCCATCATGGCAAGAATATAACATACTTTCCTACTAGCAGTAAGTCACACCAGCAGAGGCTTAAAGGTGGCAGGGATGGGTTGTTGTAGTCATAAGAGTTACTGTTGCAAAATTTTATATCAAGAACTAAAAGTAAGGGCTAGAGGGGTGGAAATTCAAGGCTGAAAGTGGGGAAAAATTGGACTAGCTTCTTTGAACCAGTTGTCTTAAAAAGTATGTGAATAGTTGTGCTATTGTTTAAAATACAAATGTAAATAAGTTACTCTTCTCTAAGGTTCCCTTCTGAGAAGTGTATAAAGAACTAGAAAATATCACTGCTTAAAATTTATGAACGTTGAAAGTTATTTTAAAAACAAAAATGTTTTCAAGAATTGCTCCAGTTCTTATTTTCATTTGCATAATGTGTGTATAATCTTCTGAAAGATAATACAGCAGAATAAAACAATGCAGAGGTCTGTAACATTCTGTATGCTGAGAAATCATGAGATAATGAAGTGCATTGGAGCATCTTGATGTTTTCGTATTTCATTAAACATGCATACTGTGAAGAAAAAAGAATCTTTGTTTATTGATATGTATGGGAAAAGACAGCATAAACACTATTCTGGATCAGTTGCCGCCATTGTATTCGATAATAGAAGAGGAAGAAGGTCTCAATTTTATAAGGCAAACAAGACAGTGCTTATTTAGAATACACCCCCTTAATTCTTATGAATGAGTCTCTTCATTTTAAAAAGATGAAAAGCAGATAGAGATCTTTGTCTAAAAATTTCAAAAAATGTTATGTTTTTTAAATTACAAAGATAATTTCTCTTTGAATGATCGTTCTATTAGCAAGCACTTACAGAATAATAAAAAGTAACTGCACACATATTCATACACACACAGAACCTTTGTAGAGGACATTGACTTCTTTCTGCTTATGTTTAATTTTTCCAGAAATACAGCGTGTCATTCTGTGTACTCCTTTCCTCATGAAAAGCACAGATATATTTTCGAGAAGGAAGAAAGAAGCTCATTTGTCATCTAAATGCCAAAGAAAATCCCCAACAAAACAACCTAATCAGAGTGGCTTAGGTTCACACAGTTGACATTATTGAATTGTGACATTATACAGGAGAGTACAGAACGTAATTGCATACTGTACATGCAGTACAGAATTTTAAAGATACTTTATGTAAGGATAAAGCAGTGTTATGCATTATGGGTATGTGACCAGACTAAGAATCAAGTCTAGAAGTACGGTCTAGAAGTATGAAAATTGCCAGGGAGAGGATGAAAGCAGACCCAGGGTGAAATGACAGAAAAGAGCAAACCACCTCAACACGTGATTCGGTCAGAGAAAACCTGGGCCTCTACTAGTAAAAAGGTAAGTAAAATCTGGTAATCCAAGGGCAGTCCAGACAAGAGTGGAGGAGATACAGCTGCTTGAGCTGTCTCACAGGAATAGATTTCAAATTATCACAGGAGCAAAGAAGCTAATAACCTGCTTCCTAAATTCACCTCTGCATACATGTGTGATTTAAATGCTACAGATAAGATAATCACATAATGACTTAGTATGATAAGATTTTCTTTACTGTTTTAAATTAGTGAACCTAGAAGAGGGAGAGAGTATCTTTAAGCATTCAAATGTAACAATTACTAGTTACTACATGTAAAAGATTCTCATATCTTCAATCTCACAATTTTTTTATCATCTTCCTAAAAGAAGAAGATTCCTGTTTTTCCTCTATCCTTCTACTGGCTTTGAAATTTTAAAGAAGAGCAATGCAGTACAACAAAGATTTTTTTTTTTTTTTTTTTTTTTTTTTTCTCACATCATTGCCCTGCTAGTACTTTGAATTAATCTGAAGTAACTGTTTATGCTGGTGGGTTAAACAGTACCAGGACACAGACAGTGTCCCAACGCTGAAACTTTATAATTTCCACCCTTAAATTATTACAGTGATTTGTTCCCCAGAATGCTTCCTGTCTGGGACAATACTGCACTTTCAAACACTTTGGAGGCACAGTTTGGGAGCAACCATG
Source organism: Merops nubicus (assembly GCF_000691845.1). Lineage (NCBI taxonomy): Eukaryota > Metazoa > Chordata > Aves > Coraciiformes > Meropidae > Merops > Merops nubicus. Next base: position 23,513 of record NW_008615402.1, read on the forward strand.
GCCAGGCAACATTCCCAATATACGGTTTCTTAGTTATAACCATGTGAGTATTGATGTGACTTTTATATTTCTCAGGAATTATATCTGAACAGAAGTTGAGTGCAGTGCATTTTTCTCTCACCTACAGGTTGGAGACAGAAAAATACAACAAAGATACTCTGATATACCCTACTAAATAAAATTTGACTGGTTTTGATGAGTCTTCTGCTTATCTGTCAGTTTAGAAAAAGGATATTTATGGGTTTAAAATCTAGTATATCATAAGGAAGAGAAAAAAATTGTACATCTGAGAGTAACAGCGAAATAATCTGGGTGATTAAAAAAAAAAATAAGAGAAGACTTAGTCAGCTGTTGTAAGGAGAAGATATATTCAATAAAGACAGAGAAAAGCCTAAAACTGTAGAAATCTGGGTTTTCTTAGATTAGTGTATGTGAGATTCTGTACACTTGAACTGGATCAAAACTAGTATTATATAAAACTCAACTCTTGTATCTTAATTACCTGATTTGAAAATACATTTCTGATTCTTTTATTTCCTGATATGCTTTTTATTTTTCCACACTACTTTTTTGCTTGTATCATGCAGAACAGCTGGGAATGGAGACTCCAGAAACTACTCCTGACCTGGTGATTGTCTAAATTCACTTCTTGATCTGTTCTTCATAATGCAGACAGCTTTGCTTACTCTTATAATTTCTCCCCATCCCTGCCAAAGGGATGATTTTTATTGCTGAAAGATCACACTAAAAAGCTTGTTTCTTTCACACAATTCCTTTCCTTCCCCGCAGTCAGCTACAAGTCAGTATTCCATAGAACAAACTCACAAGAATTGTTTAGCTCCCTTAATGAAATGCATGCAGATGCTAAGAGAAATTGTGTGGGTTTTTTAAAGGACAAAGATTCACTGGGTAAAACCTGACAGTCTGGAAGGTGGGAATTGTAAATCATTTGGGAATACACACACCTAAAATCAACAGAAGTAATATAAAGCTGGGAACTTGGAAGTTACAGGTGTACATAATGAAGGCTGAGGAGGAAAAGGAACTGAGTTTCTACACAGTCATATATGCTGTGAGAGGCTGTATTCAGCTTATTGTCCATAATTATTGTTATTAATAAAATTAGCATACATAAAGAATGTACAAAACAACATCTTCACTATTGGTCATTCCTCAAGCGGAAACAACTATTAAAACTTGACTAAAAAACATATGTCCACAGTCAGAAGAGACTGGGAATGTTGCCTTTGTAATACAATCACTTTAGTTTTGGAAAAATTAAAAAGCCATGCTCTTTGATGTGCCTTTTGTGCCTTTCCTGTGTTCACATATGCAGAATATACATTATTGTTCTCTAGAGCACCAGGACTTTTCCCTGCAGATGCTTTCCAGGTTTGGACTTCTTCAGCATGTGCTTAATGACAGTCAACACAGATGGATAGTTAACCAGCAAGCAGCAACAGAGTAAACCAACAAGTGTATTGTGTTTTGCTGTGTTATACAAAATACATCGTTGTTTCTCCTGATAAGACTAAAATGTCTTTTAGGGCTTGGGACAAAATGCAGAAATTCTTTGAAGCATGAATGCTGAGTTTTGTTTAACAGGTTTGACATGTACTGCTTTGGAACAGTAAGAGTTAAACTATTCCAATCACTTGGCACATTTTGTTTGGCTCTGTTAAATGGATCACTGATTTTCTAGTGGGCACAAAATCAGACAAACATATGGAGAACATTTATAGGCAATCAGTACACTTACACATAATTTGAATATCTCAGCTGACTAATGAGGGACAGCCTTTAAAGCCAGAGATTTCCAAGCTGTTGTCCATACTGAGATCACAAACTGCTGTTTCAGGAGACTTGTCCTTTATGAATCTATTGGCCCAAGTAACTAAAAAACAACTGTGTGTTCATGTTTACCAGGGTCCATAATGTTCAGAGTGATTAGTGTTTTGGTTTAGATCAGGACTATGCTTTTAACATTAATGTCTCAGTTGTCCTCACTCTAGCTGTGTTTTGCTTCACAACACACACTGGTCACAGTGCACACAAATCAGATTACTTTTGAAAGAAACTGAACCAGAAGATGTGCTTCAAGAGCAAACCTAATGCTTTCCAATCAGTAATAAGCATTCAGGCCACAGGACTATTCTCACTATTCTACAACTAGTCCAAAATAGCAAGCCTCTGCCTCCCAAACATGGACATTGTTTGCAACTATGGCTCAGCTCCCATTTTTTCACTTTGTTGGTCTTGGTTATGGTCCTTATTTGTTAATTTTAAAAGACATTAATTTTTTTTGCTGCATTACTTGTTGATATTTTTGTTTCTATGATGCTGCAACGTAACAGAAAAAAAAATATTTCTGTTTGACTTTTCTGTTATTTGCTCATTTACTGTCATGTAGCAGAAGTCCACATGCATTTATTGCCTTTCTTTTTCCCCTTATTTCCAAGCTTTCTAAAGGATATAGAATCATCACTGAAACTAATACATCAGAAAAATATTATTTAGGGAATCAAAAGAAATGTGTTACAGTGTTAGTCTGGAGAGCCCATGGAATCTTTTTGCTCAGTCTAGCTGAGTGAAATAAATTCAGAGATATAAGACAGAAGTAACTTTCTGTATTACTGTGCAAGAAATCATCACTGCTATTTTCAGAAAAAAGCTTTTAGCAGAAACAGATTTCATGAGGTACATTTCAGACCCATGCAGTTCCTCAGCAATTGCGTGGCTTAACTCTAAGCATAGTTTTGAGCATTTGAGGGTACATGCTGTGCATGCGTGGAGGAAAACAATATTGCTAGACTGGCTGACATAATTTACTTTGTAGCAACATCAGTGGCAGAACAAATGTATTGGCACATACGTATCTCGTAACATCCATCTCCTAAAAATTCCACCGCATACAGTTTATGTAAATTGCATACATTTAAAAGCAAACAATGTATAATAGAATGTAACCAGACTGGACAAATTGTGCTATATTTTTATGAAATTTGAAATGATTATGGCTATGTCTACACTAGCAATCAGCAGTAGCAACAAATCTCTGAAAACTGTTGTCACTGAGCACCCAACATACACACTACTTGGGTTGTGAGGGCTTTACTTTAGTTTTTATCTAAACCCATGGATTGAAAATCAGTGAGCCCATTATATGCATGTGCAGAAGGTATTTTCTGGTTTGCTTTCATCCCGTTTGCATCAGCCAAGTCTTCTCCACAGTGCAAATTTTATGTAGGAGGTGGGTACAGCTGGGAGATTTGTTTCAGAATTTTTCTTGTAACACAAACTAAAATGCTAATGTAAACATACCCTACAAGGACATAGGCTTTTTTTCTTGTTCATTTTTACTCTTGACTTACAAGATGGAAACAAGTAGAAATCATTTGTTTTAAAGAAAAATTAATTTAATAAGGCAGTGGCACAGAAGGAAGAAGGAAAACCAAAGGTGAAGAGGGCAAACATTTGTCCACTGAGCAATTTCTTACAAGAAAACTGAGTTGGCTGCAAATTAGCTAAGGCTGAATTGACTACTTCTGAATGAAAGTCAGAACTGTGACAAAGAACTTTTCCCAGTGAGGCAAACAAGCTGGATTTGCATTAGTTCTAAATTAGTGAGCTAAAGCAGAGAACTATTAAACAGTTTGCCCAGTGTTAAAGAAGACATTTCAGATGGCTGTTGAACTAATCTGAGCAGCTGTATTTCCAGAATCTCTCTTGTGATCACACCTTTTAAGAAAGAAACGTTATTTCCAGCCTGAGACCTTTGAAATTTTATGTCTGAATAAAGGAATGTCTATGCTTTAAATTTAAAGCAATTTTCTATGCTATAAGGTGAGATATAGTTGTGTGACTTAGTGATTAGCATGAATGCAGAAAGTATTATTTATGGTAAATATTCCAGAATATTTTATTTTGATATTACAGAAAACCCTATTCTTCATGTCCATCAATCAACACGCTAGGCATTTTGAAATGGTTTTATCACAGTATAGACTTTGTAACATTAAAAATATCAGTTAGCTGACTGCATGTGAGACTAACCTCTCATAAAAACTCTATGTTATTTCATTCCTTCAGCCCTCCCTCCAAAATGTGACATCAGTTACAGCCCGTGAGGCCTATGACCAACTTTGGATGCTTTTCATCAGGTAAGGAGAATTTATGGAGTTTGAAACTATGAGAAATACATTTCCAGCTAGTGGCACAGGGTTTGTTTGGGTTTTTTTTGGTTTTGTTTTTTTTTTTTTTTTTTCCTAACAAAGGAGAGACAGCACTGAGCAGATAGTCTGAGTAAAACTATACGAACATGTAACAATGAGAGCATATACTTGGCTGTCAACACTGAACACCGCAAGGTCTTTCTAGTTTATATGTATTTAATTAAATCTGCACAGACAGACTGTGAAAATCCTGGATAACTGGATTCTACAAAATATATTCTTAATAAATAGCGGTTATTGCATTCTCCACCACTGTATCAGGATAAATGTATAGAATTTTATTTTATTTTATTAGAATCTGGTAAAAACATCTGTTTAGCACATGTTCTGGCAATACTCTTTCATATAAATGCTGTGCAGTAAAACAGTATCTTGATCAAGGGGAAAGGCAGAGACATCAGATTTTGATGGTGTACATGACATACGGCGTATCAGAATTTGGTATGCAAACAGGGAGAAGGTTTTCACCATGGAGAAGAGGTTTCAATATGATGGTTTAGAAATATCAGTAAAGAGCTTTACAGTGAAAACTGCGTATGACAACAACATAGTACAGACAAAGTTAGATGAATCAGCAACATGATAATAGATATAAGTCAATGTTTATTCATTTTGTTTATTGATTTTTCAAATTATCTGCTAGCCTGTGGATGAAAAACAGAAGTAGTTACCAGTTGAACATATTTCATGTGAAAAATTTCACATTTTATTATACACACAGAAAGGTGAGGCTCTTGTTTATCCCTTCAGAACTTATTTTGTTACAGAAGAGACACCATAGTCTAATCTATAATTGATGGTGTAGAACATTCAAACTTTCTCTACAAATGCAAACAGTGGGAGTCAGGTACAAAACTATTTCACGTTCTTTAAAGAAAAGAGAAAATATCTCCCACTACATGGAGAAAATGTTTTTGTTTCACCCATGTAGACTTTATTTTCACAGTGAAACTACTGGAAGTCTTGCAAGGCTGTGTGAACTGAAATGAATGTAGCATAAAACAATCTTTGACCGCAGTTTCAGGGGGAATTTGTCTTCATGGCATAACTGTCCAATGTAGCAACACAAAGGTTTGGATATTCTCAGGATCTGAGAAATAATATCAATTCCTGTTTCTGTGGAAACCTTCTGAAGTCAATGAGAGCATTCCTAGAAGCAGGCACTTGCAGATATGATAGTCCAGCCCTATGCTTGTAAATATATTTTCCTCAAATGCACACTCCAAAGTAAATACTTTTATACAACTTAGAGGCTATTTATGAAGAACATGTGGTTTCTGTTTTTATTCTCTTCTGCTACTGAAACACTAGCATCTGTCTCTTCTAATTCCCTCTGCAAACAGAGCTGCATTTCCCATGCCTATCTAAACTAATCCTTTGGAACTGGAAAATGTCTTGTTCCAACAATCATTTTAATATTTTCCCTCTTACTGTCACCTCAGATCTTTTCTCTATACTATATAAAATTTTCATTATAGAAGTTTTCATTATAAGAGGCACCAAGATATTGATAAATCTAATAGGGTTTTTAAGCTTCAGAAAGAGAATAGTCATCTATTTTCAGGGCACCCAAATAGCAAACTCCTTGCTGACCATGTCATATAATTGGCACAGCTGGCAGTACAAGATCAATGAATTATATTGACAAGGAAGGATTATCAGAAGAGTTGATTTTGTCTGATGTTTGATCATCTGTTTATTATAACAGCACCAAGTAGTGCCTCTAAAGCTGAGTGTCAGATGCTTTTCCCTTTATGAAGTTCCTCAGGAAGAGTTGATAAGGTAGTAGGCAAATTTGCTTACAGTGGAAACTCAGTATCCTTAGGTAAGATCTCTTCTTTCATAAAAAGAGAAAACAGATGGAGTCCATTTTCATCAATAGCAATCTTTTATAGGAAATAGATTAAAAGAGAAGCAAACCTAGGGTCAGAGGTATCTTAAACTCCAGATTTTTTTTCTCCTTTAATGCTGTACTTGTGAAGAAGATAATCTGTGAATAGTATTCTGGCCTTTTTTTTTTTTTTTTTTTCCCATAAAGTAGGTAAAACATTTACTTGGCAAGGGATAAATGGATAATATGCATCAAATGTTTGCCACTACACAAAAAGATGACCTTGGAATTATAATATACTTGACTGGTTGAGCTCTGAAGCCAACAATAATTTTCCTGTCAGCTACAGTGGGAATAGAGCAACATTAAGGCTGGGTACTCTCCAGAAACTACTGCAAACATCTATAGCATCTGCTCACATTTAAGAGTTAAAAACTTCCTCTATATAGATGCCAAAAAATGGTTTCCTTACAAAACCCATCCAGGTACTTATCTGGATCCATTAAATTTATTTTATATAAAAATGTATGTTGAAAGTAAAATGCAGGAGTTGCAAAATCATACACACTCAAACCTTAAGAAATGCCAGAATTCATATTTTTTAAATGAATCATTACACATAGATCCTCTCCACCTAAACACTATGAAAGATCTTTACCTACATGTATTAAATATTTTTCCATCAGTTCATTCAGTACATAGGAAAGCATGATGAAACGTCTGCTCCAGAGGTGCAGTAAAGGGAAATATATTTGTTTCTGTTCACTTGTATTTAGAATAAAGAAGGAAACCAGAAAGAAGATTTAATTTTATGGTTTAAGTTGAATATTGTCCTGCAGAAATTAAGAACAAATCATGCTTTAGCTGAAGCTGGTTTAGCCTAGAAAGTATCTTTTTACAGGTAGAAATTAATTCCTCCTCTTCTTTCTTTCTGAATTTTCAGCTTAAGGTGTGATTTTCAGAACCACTGAAGACTTAACACCTGCAGCTGAAGCCAACAGATGTGCTTTAAATTTAAAAGTAAATATTTCCAAGATACTTAGCTTCTTTGATCATATATGTCACAAAAATACATCATGAAAAACTAAGCAATGCTGTTCTCAGAATAGGGTGTAGACAAAGCTTAAATTTTATTTTTACCCACATTCATCTTGCTTAACTTTAAAGACAATGAATTACTGTAATAAAAATTGGGGTGTGAAATTACAGCCTGGGAGCTCCTTTTCAGTAATTGTCCTGATACTCAGACTTATCCCACAGTAAATGGATTAGTTCATCATCCTTTTACTGAAAAATAAATTTGGTCTTAATTCTCACATGCTGTATGGTAAAGACATATATGTGGGCAGTTTTCAAAGACTGATTGATGACCTATAAATTTCACCACTTAACCTATTTCAGAGTAATTTCCTTGTGGGCTCATACCTTTCCATGACCTCTGCTCTACATATCTACTAAATACAGACAAATTTACTGTATTCACTTCAATGCAGCTAAATCCTCCTGTCTAGAATTCACTTTCCTATGATTCACTGAAGTCTCTGTAGTCCCAAGTCTCTATAATACCACTGCCAGTCTCTTAATGCTTTCAAAGGTACAAATACTTCATAACCCTCCTCAAACAAAATGTTAGTCTCTGTATCATGCAAAAATCAAATTTAGGGTTATGCTTTCCACAAACAGGCTGCAGTTCTCCAGCCTACTCCTTATGCTGTGAAGTTCGCTTCTTTCCGTGCTGTTGCTGATTGTGTCTGTCCAGCCTCCTTGCTGCTGGCAGAACTGACAGCACACCACACCACTTGGGACCACCTTCCTGTACCTTTATCATATTGATTTTTCTATCTGTCACAAGTCTCACTGGAAAGCCCATCTTTAACTTCTTATCAATCTCCCTTTCCTCCACTTTGTAACAGATTAATTCTGTTTTGTAGTGTGTTTCAAATTCAGTTTGTGAAAAACACAATAGAAGGCTTTCACTCCTATGGTATTTACTGACATTGTTGGTTAAAGTTAAGAATTTTCATAAATGTCTGAACTTTCTTTAAAAAAAATAAACTTAGAGCATTTGAAAATAACGTGATAAATAAAAACAAATAAATGAAAAGTTGATGCTTGCTTGCTGTCTTCAACTTTCAATTAGATGAGTAAGGTATAAGATATCATAATCATTTTATCCAAGCCAGGTATAATTCCATGGATCAATATTAAGGACATTATCCTAAGTCACTAAATCGATAGTTAATTTTGTGCATTTCAATGTCTTTGACTCAACTGGACTTAATAGAGCATCAAGGAGCACACTCTATAATTACTACCTTTTCAGTCTGCATGCTGCTATATCCACTAGCTCTGTACAAGGCAAAAGAAACAGTTATTTCAATATATCTGCTTCAAAAAAACTTTTATTGAAGGACTATGAAGACATTGCTCATTTTTTGTAACTGAATATAGGTAGAAGATGAAATATATCAGGGATGGCAAGTCAAATCTTCAGGGCAGCACACTGAGTTGTATTACCAACAGTACTGCTGCACTTGCTAGTTTAAGTGAACTCCAGCTGAGGCATGGCTTTTTCTGGGATGTCTAATTGGTAATCTGAAACTGATTTGTCAAACAGCACATTCACAAGTTCGGCATATGGATTCTATCAGTGAAGTCAGTGCATAAGTTTAAGTCATGTCCAACGTGAATTTATGTGACCTGGGAACTCTTTTAAGAGCTTATTGCTTGTTTTGTACTGTATGCCATTCATGGTCTGTGCTCTGACCTTTAGTTAAACCCGTGTACTGTTTCAGACCAATTTCGGTGGCAGAGGCTGTTTGCTTTATTGAGACCTTAGAGAATTTCCACTCCCACAGAAATCTGGACATTCTTCATTGATGCAGGCCTGCCTAGTCTTTATTCCCATTTCAAGTGCTGGATCATTGAAGAGTGGCTTAACCCCAGCCAGCAACTAAACATCATGCAGTCTCTTGCTGACTCTTCCCACCCCCTCTTGTGGGATGGGAAGGAGAATCTGGAGAATAAGGTAAAACTTCATGAGCTGAGGTAAGGACAGTTTAAGAGAACACCACAAAGAGAGAAGAAACAACAGTAATAACAATGAAATAATACATAAACTGAGTGATATGCAATGTGACAGCTCACCAGCCTGATGCTTCTCCCTGCTCCCAGCCACAGCTTGCTCAAATCAGGTGCCTTTACCCCTCTCCAGTCCTCTCCTCATATAGTGGGCACAATGTCAATATGGTATCAAATATCCTACTGGCTGGTTCCCCTGCCTATCCTGGCTGTGGATCCTCCCAGCTTCTTGTGAAAATTAACCCTAACCTAGCCCAAACCAGGACAGTTAGTCCAAAGACTTGACCCATTAATTTTTGGGTAACATAAACTGTTATCAGTTAATTATTGCTCAGTAGCTTAGTTCTCAATGTCAGAGTTCCTTCCATTTAATCCTCCTTTCATAACTTATACAATAAGCTAACCTACTTATGGGTTGTGCTCCTGAAATATGATCTGTGGAACAGATCTCTCGTCTGTCAACTCTGAATGTTTTTTTTCTGGGGAAAAAAAAAATAGTAGTGTCTTCCCAATCTTTATATAAACTATCCCTACAATGCAAAATCTAAGTTCCTAAAAGACCTGAATTACTGGATTTCACCTTGTTATGAGTCCTTTTTTTCTGTCACTTTAAAAGCAGAAACCAAACAAGTAATCATTGCTTCTTGAGGTTCAACTTGACAGTATCTTCTGTTATTGTACTGGAGAGCTCATTTCCATAACACTATATTGTATTGAAAGGGAAATAACTGTATTTTAAATCAAGTAGTGATAGAGAGTTAACATTAAGGAGGATAAGGAATTGCAAGAAAAGCACTATTATACAACTACAACTTTACCTACAGCTTGTATTTTCTAGTATACTATGCAGTAAGTACACAAAAATAATAGCTTCCAGAAAAAAGCTCTGAGGAAACATTTCTTGCAATTTGCTGTATGGCAATCCATATACACTAAAGTGACAGGATTTGCATTATATTTTGACATACTGAACAGTACAGGCAAAACTGAAATTAGACCTACTGAAGCTACTATTTTATTTTTTTTTAATGCAAATACCCCAAAATATATTTTATTTTATATAGACTATAGGTTCCATCTGACTTTATAGAAAATATTAGGGGCGACTTCTCAACTTAATATAATACTTTGAATTTTAGAAGAATTTGCAAATTACTCTGGGTAAACTCTGCATTACCATAAACACAGCCAGAGGCTAATATTAATTTATTTTTTTTTTCCACTTACTGTTTACCAGATTTTTTTGTAAAATATTTTACTGTTTATATCTTTCAGCTTCATTTGACTTTTATTCATTAAATTTTATTTACTACTTTTTGGCCAAGGTCAATGGTATGAGGTTCAGCTAGGCCAAGTGTCAACGCTCCAGGCTTGGGGAAGAGTGTCTGGAAAGCTGCCTGCTGGAAAAGGACCTAGGTGTGGGGGTAGACAGCCAGCTGAATATGAGCCAGCAGTATGCCCAGGTGGCCAAGAAGGCCTGTATCAACAATAGTGGGACCAGCAGGAGCAGGGAAGTGATCATGCCCCTTTACTGCTGAGGTCACAGACTGACTACTGTGTTCAGTTTTGAAGCCCTCACTACAAGAAGGACATCAACCTCCACCATCTCATGGTCACCAAAACCAGTGATGCACTCAACTTTCAGGACCCCAAGCAGACCTTTGTTCCTTAATACAAGGTCCAGCAGCACACCTTTCCTCATAGTCTCCTCCACCACCTGTGTCAGAAAGTTATCATCAATGCACTGCAGGAACCTCCTGGACTGCGTGTGCCTTGCTGTGTAGCCTTTTCAGCAAGCACTGTGACTGAAGGTTCCCATGAGCACCAGGGCATGTGATCTTGAGGCTACTTCTAGTTGTCTGTAGAAGGCCTCACCGACTTCTTCTTCCTGATCAGGTGGCCTGTAGTAAACACTCTCAACAGTGTCACTCATATTAGCCTGACTCTTATTTCTTATCCATAAGCTTTCAACATGTTCTATATGTTGGAAACCCCTTGTGAACAGAGGTTGTAGAGTCTCCTTCTCTGGGGATTTTCAAAACCTGCCTGGACACATTCCTGTGCAACCTCCTCTAGATTAACTTGCTTTGCCAGCAGGCTTGGACTAGATGATTTCGAGAGGTCCCTTCCAACCCCTACCTCTCTATGATTCTGTGTAATTAATTATTCCAGATCCATCAGAGGGTCTAATATGACTGGCAGTGGCTTGTGCTGACATACAGTAGCTCTTGGGTGACTGGAGTTCTCAGGTGCAGAGGAAAATCGAAACATCATTAAGCTGATGTGGCTGCATCTTTCAGCTGTGTATTTCTCCTGTGCTGATCTCACCCCCAGGTCCAATTGCTTGTGCCACCTACTTTCTGAAGAGCCAAGGTGAAGGCTATGAAGTATACGTTGCAATTAAAGTGTATACTGGAGTTCTTTCTCACATTAAGATCTTTGGTCCTTGACTTGTATAATAGGCTATTGTAGTATATCTTTGGAAAAAAAATGTATTTGACAGATATTATGAAACTTCTGAGATCTCTGTCTGGTTTTATGTCTTGATGATGCCTCAGTTGCTAATCATCCCCAGTTTATTACCTTCTAGAGGAGGAGGATACCCTTTAAATGTTAGAAATCAGTTCTCTAGGAGGCTGTTGTCTCACTATCAGTTCTTTTACAGTTGCTCTGGCTGAAGAAGAAGAAGAAGGAAGGGGTCTTCTCCCATTTTTATGAATATATGTTAAGTAGTTAATCCTCTTTACATCCATCACTGAGGAATGTAGGGTGTATCATTTGATGTCAAAGAAATTCCATACTCTTTGATACCAAATACAGTAAGAAGGACATTGTATGTGGAAAAATAGCTGCAAAGAAATTGAATAATGTAACCACTTTGTGAGTAAGTCTTTTATGTCCCTTTTTAAAACGTGTTAAAAATTGCTGGGAGCTACCATTCTTTGTCAGGTTTCATTTTATCCAAATTAAAAAGTACCCCTGGATCAATATCCCAACTTAATGAGTGAGGCTTAGCAGACATTCTTGCTGGAAATATGTGTTTATTTTATAAATAACTCATAATTTTGTCTACTTCTGATATAGTATTTTTTGGGAAGGATGTTGGTTAAACTTCTGCATATACAGTTCTATTTTATCAGTCTTAGTTAAAACATCAGCTGTAGTTAGGAACAGTATCTAGAATGTCTACACATACAATCTCAGGGAGAATAGGACAATATATGCCTTGTGAACACATTTATTTCACGAATGCTCTCTTACCTGATTTTAAGATGGTAGTATGTGGCCACTATGAGAGTTTGAAATATTAATTGCAGTCTACTGGTAAAAAAAAAAAAAAAAAAAAAAAATCTGCATTTGCAATAGCATCCAAAGACAAGAACAAAAGTGTCACAAGCTCTGTGGTCTCTATATCAAGCATTTGATTTTGCCCAAGGCATTTACTAGCTCTTGTAACATAATTACCAAAAAAAGAAAAAGAAAAAAAAATATATATACACACACACTGCATAAAGTGTTCCAACTCTGAAAAGAAACACCTCTGGAAATCAGAGCAGAGGGTTTGAGAAAATTCTCTTGAAACATGTGATTTCCGTTCAAGTTTAGGAACTTTTGATACCTGTGGGTTACCATCAGGTTTTGTCAGAAAGAAGTACAACTTCTTTATGTATGTACTAAAAAATAAAAGCCAAACTAACAAAAACATCACCTGTGGTGGTTC
>NW_008615403.1:0-37652 GCF_000691845.1 Merops nubicus
ATCAAAGTCTGCACGTCTAAAGTCCAGAGTCGTAAACTGAGAATACATTCAAATTCACTAAAATGTTGAAATTCTCTATTTTACCCAATACTTCACTACTGATTGCTGTATGTAGTATTTGTATTTAACAGTTCAGTTCCCTATTGATATGAATACAAAGCTCCAAACTGTATCCACAAAATAAATTTAGTTTGGAGTTGTTTTAAATTCAGGTCAAGTTGTTCCTAATCTGAAATCTGCATTGGCACAAAAAAAAAAAAAAAAAAGCATGAAAAAACCCCACACCCTCCTCCAAGTCACAGATATGTTGCAATAAGTCCTGATGGAATCTCATGTCCATATAGATACTTTAAATGCTTTGATCCTCAAATGGTGATTGGCCTAAGTTGATAAACATCTTCAAAATTCCTTCTGAAGGGGATAAAATCTCATTAAGCTCTTGAAGGATCCATAACTCTGTACCTAGTCATGTAAATTTCTGTAACCAGCTATTCCAGCTACCTGTTTTTGCTGTGCTTTGTATTGCCTTTGTTCCTCCTGGTTTTAACCAGGCTGGGAAAGAATTGTGGAAATATTGAAAAATAGTCTGTTCCCATGGCATTTGAACCCAAGAAGAACAAGATGTACAGGATATTTTCTGGAAAACTAAGAGACTTAGTAAAATTACACTAGTCACCTAAACAGCTCCAGATGCACTGGCGTTTATTATGACAACAGTACAAAAGGGCCACAGATTGTAGGTTTTCCATATATGAATTGTTATAAGTGCAAAAATAGTCAGTGCCCAGAATATTTTGGTCCAAGCTATAATACCATATGAAAAACAGTATGCAGTGTGCAAAAAGAGGAAGTTAAAGAAATGCACACTATGTTTACATAATTATTCATAAGGTATTTTTATTATTGCTTATAAATAGAATGCCATTTGTCTACCTTCACTAAGATCTGCCACACCCTCAAGTGTTCTTCCATCAGCCTCGTCTTGAGATAAAATTTGATGGAAAGGAAAAAAGTACCTGGCAGATCATTTTAAGGAATGTGCTTAACTTCAAAATAGTATGGATAGGCAAAAAATCTCCACACTTCATTAGGGGGATACACGTATCTTATGGAGGAGTGCCTGGTTTTGCTGTCATCAGGTAACCAGCTCAGCAGATAACTCTTAGTTCTTTAACATGTATTAACTAATGATAATACCTGATATGCAAAAATACATGTACACATCTATATTCTGTGTGTCGTGCATACTCAAAAGCTACTGTTAGCACTGAAGAATGCTAGGGTTAGCCCTGGGACGTCTAGGCAAGTGTGATGGATACCTTTTGTCAGTTTGTGCTTTTGTGCATAGCAAAAAAAAAACCCAAAACCATTATGATAAATCATAGCATTATGATAAAATCCTGAACTGCTCTCCCACAGATGAGGGATTTCCATATGTCCTCTATAAGAGACGAGCCCCAGGTGACCCAACTGAACCCTGAAAATGCACCAAGAGAAGGACAAAATGGAAGTCATGGGGAGGGTCTTAGTGTCACTTCTACTGACTAGCCAAGTCATGGCATCATACTGGTGTCTCAACCACTCCAGAAAATGGGGCCAATGAGAGACTGTGTCCAAGATACTGGGAACCAAAGAGAGAAGGTTCCAGAGTTACTGGGCCTGTAAATTGGGGCACACACAAATCTGAGGTGGGACTCTGTACACCAAACGCCTCTGTTGACAGGTACAACACTGGATCCAGAATTTGTGATCTCTCTATCTCTTTCTCTCCCTCTTCTTTACCCCTCTCAATCTCTCTCACTCTCTTTCTCGTCTCTTAAAGTTAAGTGACACAGAGCCTACCTTGATTTCCCATAAAGCTGCATAGCTTAGGTGGATATAATTGTGAGAGAGTCAACGCTTGGAGAATATTTGTTCTGTAGAAACCTCCCATCAAAACTGATGTTTATGTGCAGACCTTGAGTGTTATTTTACCTTAAACAGAGGGGATTTGCAAATCTGAGTCACTTCACACACACCCTCACCTCAAGTGGGATGTGACAAACCCTCACTTAATCACTGTTAAAATTTTGCTTTTTCTCCTTTGCCACTGTATTGTAGCATCCTGGGTTCAGCTCGGATTGGGTTAATTTTCACCAGGAGCTGGGATGTGGCCACAGCCAGGAGAGACAATGGAAGCAGCCAATGGGCTATTCAATACCATGCCATGCCCACTATCCAAGGATGGGGGGTGCTCTGGGAAAGCCCACGCACTGCAACTGCGGTTCAAGAGCATGGCAGATCTCTGGGATGGGCTGTGTGGTTGGTGCAGATTTAGATGCACAATTTGTTTTATATTACTCACTTTCTGTATTTTTTAATTTCTATTGTTGTTGTTATTGCTATTACTTCTCCTTTTGCATTGTTCTGTTAAATTCGTCTTATCTCAACCCACAGGGTTTTGCCTTTTTTCTGCCTGTTCTCCTTCCCATCCCTCTGGGGGCTGGGATGAGCAAGTGGCTTAGCTCCTGGATGGGCTTAAACCACAACATATAATCATCCCCCATTTTTTTCTGAAGGAGTTACTAGTTTCCAGAAAGACTTTGCTATGGCACACATTAAACAGTTAATATTTTAGTGCTCCATAACTATTCCTTTCTTTCCATGATCCATCAAAGTAAGGCAGTAGTAATATCCCCCACTTAGAAATAAGATGAGTCAGAAAGAGATGATGGTCAAAATTATTAATTAATTCAGAGTGTAATAAAAGAAAGGTGAAGAAACTTAATTATTACAGCTGTTGTTGCATAGCTTCTTGTATATTCAAGAACAACTTCAGCTGCAAATATAACAGCATATAATTTCTGAAAATAATTCTGCAAATATCAAGGATAAATTGCATAATTAATAAATTCAAATTTACATTTGAATTCTGTAGAAAAGATAAATGGAACAACATTCCAAGATATCATTGTCATTTTAACTAGGAACATGTACTTTCTTTTCCTTCCTATACTCTACTTACTAAACAATCTTGTCGCTTCTGTAAATAATTGTTCTTCCTGTATAAAGCACTTTTCTTTTTACACAACCAATATTTATTCCTATAACAAACATATCCTGTGACCTGAAAGATGTACAACATCCATATAGAGAATTAGAGATTGTTGCTGAAAAAATAAAATAAATACTCAGATGAATGAATTTGGAATGTAAAGATATCCTTAATATTGACATGCCCTGAATGATGTGTGCATGATTTTGAAATCTTGTGTTAAAAAATATGTTTTAATGTGTCTTTATGCCCATATGATCACCCTTGACATTAGGACCCGTGGGACCCTATAAGTCATGGAGGACTCTTTCACTTGAATAGGCTGTGTACGATTCACCTGAGTAAGGAATGGTCATGTCCTATATGGAATGCTAGAAAAGAAAGTGAAACTTCACATTCAGATTTTACAGATACTGGGTGACAACAGAAATGTGAGGTTTCAGGCTTGGAGTTCAAATCCAAAGCTTAAGAGTAATGAGTCACTTTTTACCCAAGAAAGATTTCATCTATCCAGGCAGTTTACTCATGATTTTTCCTTGTCTGTCCCTCATCTCTACTTCTGATCTCTGTCCAACTGCTTTTCAATCTACACAGTGTCAGTCTCCTTTGTTTTTCCAGCGTGGTCACTGTATTCTTGCTCATCAGGTCCTAGTCTCACATCTCCAGACTTTCTCCTGTTCTTTACATAAAAATCCTTAAGAATATGTGAGGCATTAAGGAGTTTTCTTTGAGTCTTTGGTTTTCCAGTCCAGTCTCCATTTTTTTTGGAGAAACTGTAGTGTGTGTTCTTGAGTGTAGAACACAGAATTTGAGCATTTGTGCCCTATAAAACATGAACAAAAATATTTTCTAATTATAGTACTTTGACCTTTTAGCGCTATGTCTGCATTTTTGTTCAGTATTATCTTTCTTATTTTCAGCAACAATATTCAGTAAGGAAAATGCAAAACAGCCAACAAATAGTGAAATATATGGAAGTTAAAAGCTGAGTTCTGTAAATCCAATCATATTTTATGGTCTTTTGTGAGGTATATAGAGCTTCTATATATCAGCGCCTTACTCCTTTGAAGGCAATTTATAACAAGGCTATGAATTTGACATTTTTATTTTGATTTAAAGTGTAAAACAGAACCATTCACTAATGATTCTTCACTGTATGTCTTTAAATTGGTTTGCCTGGGGGAATGGTGAAACCATGACTATATGTGGTGTAAACTCATTAGACCCACAACCAGAGCTTTATTGTTTGCGTTGCCATTATTTCACCAAAATATCATTTTGACGCTCATCACACTCTATTAGGGCCACCTCTGCCTTTCCTGGTAAGGGAACAGGAATGTCTGCAGTGTGGGGTCATGGACAGTGTTGAGGTGCAGACAGAGTTTGAGAACATCTGCAGCCACTTTGGAGATGGGCAGAATGAGCAATCTGAGACAGAACGGGGAAACGTTTTGCTGTGGTGAAGTCTGGACATTGTCACAGATGGAATGAAAACTTGAGAAGTCCAAATTCCCAGACTCTAACTGGTTCATCCAGACTGCATCTCCTTAGATGGAATCATAGATAACTGTGGAAAAGAGTCAAACAAGGGTAAGAAATGATATTGAAAGAAAAAAAAAGTCAGAAATCTACATTTTTCTGATGTTCAGCACAAGTAAAAACGCAAGCGTGATCAGTAATGTTGATAGACTTTTGGGGACCTCTATGTTGATTTTAAACAGCTTTTTTTTCCTTTTTGTTTTCACAGACTAAGACAAATGAACAAATAAATCCTCATTAAGACACTGTCTCCTGCCTTTTGCCTTCTTTGCAGTATGCTGTGCTGCCAGTGTTTTAAGAGGGGACTCATTCACAATGCTTTCCTCCTACCAGATGTGCATGTGCTTGAAAAAGAAAGGGCAAGAGACTGGTGTTGCATTCTTTTTTGCTCCTATTAAGAAAACCATGGATATCTTTGGTCCTTGGAATCAAAATCACTAGGTAAATAGTGACCTACACTGTCTTGGAAATGTTAGCCTACCAATTGGGAGTTTGAGTCTCTGACTAGCTGGTTTATATTGTCATCACAAAGGTCATAATTCTCTACAGAAAAATCCAAGGGCACCACAAATTTAATGGCTACAGCTGGCTGGGCTAAGCATTTACCAAGGTGCTAAAAAATGTCATATCTTCTCAAGCAGGACAGTAATCAAAAATTTGTTTCCTAACCACTGGCAGAGTGTTCTGTATGGGATTAAAGATACAAAGGTGAAGAAGCAAATCTTGTTTTGGCTACTTTATGGGAAAAGTTTGACACAGAGACTAAACTACAGAAGACAGTCTGGGATAGTTTTTGACTCAGCTCCTCTCTTAAGCATTTCTATGCCTAATGTAGGCATCCTGTTCACCATTTCCTTTCACACCTCTACTTTTTCTCCATGTATTTTTATTTATAAATTGAGATTTGCTAGGAGACTAAAATTAAGCCTACTTTTGCCAGGTCTAAGTCTTTTTTCACCTCTCAGACTATTTTTTCAGTAGCTGAAATACCTTCTTTGTACCTCAGCAAAGACAAACCCCTGGTCCTGGATGCTGGTTGTGAAAAGCAACTAAATCTGGTCTATAGCAGCAAAAGCCTGAAACAGCTTCCTGTCAAACCTTTAATCTTTGCTTAGTGAGGAAGACAGATACATGTGCTGATACCCAGTGTTTCTAAATCCAACAACTCAACAGAAGCACTATAGAAGCCAGTGTGGTGCTGCATATTTAATTTCATTTCTATTCCCTCATTTTCTATTGCTTTTGCCATCATAACACACTGATGTGCATTTCCTCCCAATGAGAACATTTATCATGGTACTTCAGATGGATACACAGATCTGTTAGAAACTTAGCATATGACTACCCCCCATGGAAAATGGAAAGAACTTTTCTGATGAGGCAGAATGAGGTTTGCCTCATCACTGCAGTACTCAACACCAGATCTTTCTGAATAATGTCATTAAAGTCACTGAAGTAACTGTCCTTGAACTCATTGAATTAGATGTTTTGACTTACGTAATCCAAATTTAAGTCCTGAGTCTGAGCACATTTGTTAAGTTTTGATACAGAGTGCTGCAGCATGGCATCAATGATAAAACAAACAACCAAAAAAGCTTCTATCTAAAGGGATTAATCACACTAACCACGTGCTGGATGTACTTAATGCAGGACAATACAGTTAGATTTAATTTGAGAGGTAGGCAAATTTCAGATCAATTCTTATTTTATCTGAACTGAAGCTTTGAAGAAACACAGTAACTTTGCAGACTATCCACTCATCTGGAAGAAATAACAAAAGAGAGGAAAAATTACATCAGTCACTGAAGCAGCACTTTTATTGCACTTTCAAAGGGCTTGAGACCCTGGTTACAAAACAGCTGGTAAGGCTGAGAACTGAGAACTTTCTAACGCCTGAAGCACCAAGAGGTTTTATCACATGCACATGTACACAGGATCATTTTCTTTAAAGTTGAAATCTTCCCCTGAGAATGATTTATGTCTGGGTGTTGTCAAGTCTCAACAATTATGACTTTTTCATACTGTTTTTCCTTGAGAGATCACAGTTCTGAAGCCTGAGTGTTTCAGGCTTACTAGTGGATTTGCTCCTTTGTCTTCTAACACACCAATTCATATTAAAATGATTGCCTGATCTTGCTCCCACCTGGGTTGCTCAGTTCTCTCTTGCATTGTTTGTTCTTCAGTCCTCTGCCCAGATGTTACAAGCTTCACAGATAAAACTGAGAGCACATCTATACCATACATACAGCCAATAATTTAACTTCTTTATTGGTGCTTTAATAGTTTTTCATATCTTTTCCATAAGCATTTGTGTTGCCATTTCACAGATTAGGAAACAGTAAAAAGAGGTTTCTGTCAACAATGCTTAAATGATACAATTTTGTGCAGTATTTATAAATCACACTGTCAAACATAGCTTTGACAAAGCAGTGGGGTTTCTTTTTCTCGAATAAATAAGTAAATTTAATTTTATAATAAAACACTCTTCAACCCTCTCACATTTGGCATCTCTGACTATACATTCTGGTTTTCCTCCCAGTACAAAAGAATCAAAAAATAGTCCTCCTGAGAATGCAGATTATTATCCCAAACAAAGGAAAATACCTTCAAATTCTCATCATTACCCATAACCCTCAGCATGTTATATGCAGTCATTGAATCCAGTACTGTGTGCATTGTTTGTTTCAGTAATGTTTTGTGCATGAAGGTAACTCATGGGGGGTTGTAAACACAACCTTGGATGGCCTTAAGGCCCTGTCTAGGCAGAGACGACCCTTGGGGAGCTGTGTAGATATAGCTCATCCCTAAATTGTCCGTATGCCACAGACCAAACAGGGCAGTGCTGCACCACGCGAAGAACTGAAACCTCAGCTGAGCCTTGAAATCCCTCAACAAACAATATGCACTGAGTGTCAACGCAAAACTATTCAATTGTCTGAGAAAGCATGATAAAGAGAACCTGAAGGGTTTCAGTGTTGGATTTCAGCACAAATCCTTGTTTGCCCAGATGGTGTAATCCAATCAGGCATAGTCTTGTTCACAGTGATGTAAATCAGAGGATGAAAACCCTAAAGTTTGGGTTAGGAGTTGGGAGTTGCCTCCCAACATACAATGATACATCTAGGTTGTTATAGTGTATTCTTGCTTATAAACTGTAATAGTGCATTCTTCCATTGTATCCTTTAAAACCTGCATTAGTGGCATAGTAGATCTGACTGGAATTCAAATAAAGTGTTTGCTTCACCCTTGTAGTTAAACCTGTGAGTAAAGTTCAAATAAATCACTAGCTTGAACCTTGCAGTCTATTCTCCTTTCACCACATATATGTATTGCTTTAAGAACAATTACTTTTGCAATACAGAATTCTTAAATAGCACTTTAATTAAAAACTTCTCATTCAAGACTCACTGATGTTGAAATGAAATGTATACTGCTAGACATCCATAAGTTAACAACTTCAGAGTTTATGCTGTGCTATGCTGTTTTAGGGGGCTGATCACTGTAGGGTCTCTGTAATTAAAAATATTTTAGTTGCAGCACCTGAAAAACTCTTTAATGCTTCTTATTTTGTCACTATTATTCACATTCCCTGACAAAAAGATCTCCAAGATGTCACTGTATTCTGGAGTTAATACCATACATCATATCAAGCTAAAATTTCCCTAAAAACAATTCTTAAAAGCATCTTTTCCCAGATAGCTATTTGCAGATGATCTGAAGGAGCTTTATTAACAAAAATATATTAGACAGGGAAAATAAAGTTTGGAAAATGAAGACTTCGAGGTGTTTTTTTTTTCTTAACTAGATCACATTAGTCTGTCACTGTTCTGTATAGCTTTATTAGGATACAGTTGACATATAATTATTAAACAATAGATGTTTTTAAACTTATCATTTGACGTTTCCAATAAAGTATATCGTGCATCAAAATCAGGAGAGTTTGTGTTTAGTTGCTAGTGGCTGGCAGAGAATCATACAAGAATTTCATCACTGACCTTGGGGGATATTTTTTCAAATTCGGCAGCTGATTTTATCAGCAATTGAATGATATACCAATATCACAACTCTATAACTGCACATGAGTGCAAATAGCATTCAAGCTTTATTACCTAGTGTTTGCTCTTCAAAATAATTTTATCTCTTAAAAATCCCATCAGGTTAAGCAGGAAAAGTTCCACCCCTTGAAGTCAAAACCTGACACCTGCTCATTACATTAACAAAGTTTTTGCCTTCTATGATCAAGAGGTATTGACAGAAAGAAGTAAGCACCCTGCTCAGGATGATTTGTAGTTTTTGGAATATCCAAATCACTACTGCTTAGCTGAAGGAGAAAAAAAAAAAAATTGCTTATATCATATCTAGCAAAATTATTGAGTGGGAAAGAAAAATTCCAGAGGATAGGGCTACATTGCTAACAAACACTGCAGACAATTTTCAGTTGCTTAATGTTACCTATGCATCTCATCATCCACCCTGTGCTTTATAGCATGGTGTCAGAGTATCTGTATGTGTTATAATTAAAGTTTACCATTGCAATCTCTCTACTTGCTTTCCCTCTTTTAGAGAATAACAGTAACTTTTTAGAAGTATGCCAGTCTATCTGGCTGCTACCCATTTCACTATATTCTCTGCAACATAAAGAACATTTCTGTGATCTTTGACATAATTTCACAAGATAGGGATTTATTTAGCCATCTCAGATGATATGAGAAGCATATCAACAGTGCTATCTAGAGCAGAAGTTATGCAAAAGCATGGTAAACTATGCCACCACTTAAAAGTGATCTAGTCTCAGACTTCGTAAAGCAGTGGTCTGGGAAAGTGAGCTTTTCTAAAAATCAGTTTTAAAAACTTGAGTTCTGCTCATTCCTTAGGCGCTGTATGATTTACATTGCAAGCAACTTGTTTTTTTCCTCTTTCATGTTGACTAACTGGCTGGTGAGGTAGCTTCTAATTATGCGTCATGTGGCAATAATAATAAAAAAAGAGTTCATTAATTCTAATCCAACACATTCAGTGCTAAAGACCTAATATAATGTATTACTTGGATAACCATTCTGTTGATGTAACTTTATTGCAAAGTAATCTTATTACAAGAACTGAGTACTTCATGATATCATAATCTTTTTCAAATAAACAAAGTGAATTTATGAGTTATCAACACCACACGCTTGAAAGTGCTTGCCTATAAAAATGACTGGGTGTACAACAGCTTAGAGAATTTTCTTTAAATTAGACAGTAGATACCTGTTGAAATAGGATCTACCCTCTAATAGGCCATACTCTTACATTTTCTGGTGGAAGAATATAAAAATAAATCTAAAAAAAATTTAAAACCTACTTTTGTTTCTTACAAATGAAGGTACGATCATGCTAATTATTTAATGCAGTGCTATTAGAGGCATGAAAACAAAAATATGCAGATGTATAAACAGAGCCACAGGACCAGTTTCTAGACAATATATATAATTTCAAGGCTTTGATTTAAATGCAGAGATATAAAAGCTGAGGGAGGCATATTGCTTTGCTTTTAAATAAAAATAAAACTTCAGGACTATCTAGCTACTTATTTCTCCATAATGCAAATTATACAACATTCAAGCAAAATGTTTTCTTTGTATGGCATATGTCTAAATGACATTCTACCCCTGAGTAAGGAGTTGGAATGTTATATATGTTATAAGATTCAGAAAGGATTTTCTTGAAATTAAGAAACAATTTATTGCTGCATAGCATCTCTGTTGGTATTAGACCCCTAGAAGAAATTAATTAATTGTAATGAAAAACACCTGTAGAGGACATGGTGATGATTTGCTAGATTAAGTGATTCACAAATAAATTACTGTCCACAGAGATAAGCCAAAAATCTGCAAGGCTTAGCAAGGGCTTACAGGTTCTAGTAAAGGAGACATCATCAGAGAAGAAAATTCCTCAACTTCATCTAGCTGTGTTCAGGGCTTTTTGTTTA
The DNA here is from genome assembly GCF_000691845.1 of Merops nubicus. Classification (NCBI taxonomy): domain Eukaryota; kingdom Metazoa; phylum Chordata; class Aves; order Coraciiformes; family Meropidae; genus Merops; species Merops nubicus. The sequence continues at coordinate 10,542 of NW_008615403.1, forward strand.
CTTTCCATAATATGTGACTTAGCTCCAAAACGCTTGTCTGATTATTACTATATATTTAACCATTGTCCAGATTTTCTTTCAGTGTTAGGCTTTTAATTTTTGCTTTTGAAAAATGTATGTTTGCTCTGAATGAGGGAATTCCTAAGTCTGGGACAACCTTCACAGCTGGCTCGAAGTGCCTCAGCTCTGCTGGAGTCATGGTTCCCCCTCCTCTCTTTTCAAATCTTTACTTGAAGAGCAGTAGTGAAGCTTCTTGACTTCTGGCTGGAAACAATGGATTTCTCTGGACAGAGTTTAGATGAAGCTTTCTAGTTTTCTCTATAAAGTCATTGCTCATCCAGAATTACCACCTCAGGGGAGAAAAATAGACTTTTAGCAGCTAAGACACAACTCTCTTATATGCAAAGAGGTAAACAATGTTGGATTTCACAACTGTGAACACTAACAAATGCAAACTTCAACACCCCACCCCCAAACTGAATTACTTATGAAGATTGGTAAGGTAAGCTAAGACACGTCTGTTTGCTTTTAGCTGTAGATTAGCAAAGCACTTTCAAAATTGAATTAATTTTTTTATTAACCAGGAAAGTTGAACAATACAAAATTGTTTAATAGAACTTTTCAATTAATCTTATGACATTTTAAGAGAAACATGCTTTAACTCAGTTTTAGTTTTTACACTAAAAAATATTTCCTTCTCAGTCATTTCAAATTCATATTTCTGTAGCCAGAAGATGTGTCTTCTCTGCTCCATTGTCTGATCTAAGAGTAAAAGCTTGACATGAGAATCTGTTGCTGATTTATATTAACCAGAGATGTCACTGCTACCTCATAAAGCAATGTCTACCTCCAATAGTACCTTCAATTTGTATCAGTCCATGGAATTAACACTGAGCTGCAACTCAAAAAAGCACTGAGTGCTTGGGTAACATTTAGTAATTCTTTGTCTCAGCACAGTATGTATTTAGGAATCATTCAGTGCTTGAAAATAAGTATTGCTGAACTTGGATCAATGAGGACTGCTTAACAACACATCAAGCATTGTTATGCTGCTTATATTATGCAACCTTGTCCTTCCTATCAGTAAGGAAACTGCAAGATCAGAAAAAGAAAAATAATAAATAAATCTGTTGAGACTATTCCAGTGTTCAGGGCCAGAAGTTTATGATATGAAGTTCATCATAGGTATGTGCACAAATACCCAGTGCTGACCTTCCAATATCATAAATGTTATGCTGCTAAAGTGTAACATGTCTGCTTTTGCAACTTCTAACCATATACCTGTATTGCACGGTATAAACTGGAAATATCTGGTCACTGCAGAATTGCAACACAGTCTTTTGAGAGACACACAAAATAACCCCACATCTTGAGCAAAATATTGTGTGCATGACGGTTACAAATGGACTTATTTACATTGTTTATCTTCATCTCAACATGAGTAGTACATCAAAATTCTATACCTGAGCATGAAACAGCATGTTGCTAGAGAACCAAAGAACAATCTTTTTTTTCTCTATTGTAAAAGTTAACCTGGACTTCCAAGGAAGAGCCATTAAACAATAGCAGGATGTTCCTGTGATGAATGTAGCATTATAGAGATTATTTCTTGGCCATTTAGAACTCTCTCAGAGCTCCTTTGATTGAGGACTTCTTCAGCTGGAAGTGGAAATTCTATGCTTCAGTATGGTTACAGTACATGGAAAGACCTGAAGTTGACAGATTAGCTACAGCTACATAGACACCACCAGATGCATGGTAGGTTTTTTCCTAGAATTGCTGAAAATTATACCCTGAATATATTCAGTTTATCCCAAGGGTCACTTTCATCATTTTCCAGAGTGGACTTTTTTCCCTTAATTCCAACATTCCTCCCATTCATTTTGTCTTTCAACAAAGAACACAGTTGTGTTGTAAAGACCCAGAAGCTGCTGCTTCTGGAGGTTCACTGGCATGGTGTAGCCTTCAGAACCCCTGCATAAACATGCACAGGATTCTCAAAAATGCATGATTTTGCTGACAGAGGCAGTGGATCCATTATAATTAACAGGCATTGTATTTTTATTATTATGTCAAAGGAATAACATGTCCCTTTGGGTTTCTGTGCTTGTGTCTGTTGGTCACAATGACAAAGATTTTTATAGGCTGGTAACAAATAGAATGCTCTTTCAAGGTCTGTTTTACTAATACTGTGTTGGCCCTTAATTTCTCTAGGCTGCTCACATATGGCAATAATCAACTCCCACATATAGCCCAGAAGCATCTTGGTTATCGGTAAGAAAATCTTGTTATAAAATAATTTTGCTCAAACCAGCTAGAGAGCAGCAAACATGTTGGAATCCTGAGGTAAAGATATCAGTATTTATGTTATTTTGCATGGCTTCTTTTAGAAAATTAAGAATAAAGTTAATTTGGAGTGCAGTTCTTTTTCTCTTTGCTTAATAAACAGGCTCTATTTACATGAATCATGATCTTAGGGCTTAAAAATACAGGAAATGTTGCTAAGTAAAATCAGAGGGGGGCTCCTGCATCAAAAGATTGCAATTGGGGAGAAAAGGAAACAAATACTGGGAAGAATTATACTCAGCTGTACCCTACCTAGTTAGAAAAAGTCTTCCATATCTCTTTTTTGTTTCTGTGGTCTAGCCCAGACTATGAAGGTGGGTTTCAGTTACCCCTTGCTTAGGCTTACTGTGTAACTAACTTCTCAGTACATATAGAAATTCACATAGATCCATCCTTGGCCAATTTTTTCCTTAGCAAGGATACATGAGAATCATCTCCACTATAAACAAGCAGAGAACTATGAGACTTTGTTGCAGTCTTCAGCAGGGACTTCATGCTGTAGTTTTGCAAACTGGCATTTTTCCCCTTGCACAAAAAGGAACAGAGGTCTTTTAGTACAGACCTCATTCCTACTCATGTCTGATTCTATTCTCATTTAAATGGGAGCAAAATCCAGCCCTTACAGCAATCTGTCTTATGTTTTAAATCTATGACAAGCTAAGAGATGAAGCAGATGTACCAAAACAACACATACTAGCCTCTGTTAATGACCCAGTTTTATTTCTTGCTCCATAACTCTTGACACTATTCATAACATGAATTGCTCTACAGGATATCCCTTCTGAGTACACTTAGTTCAAGAAAGTCCTCTTGCTGAGTAACATGTGCACATAATAAATCCAGCTGCCAAATGTAAATTTTCTAGGAAAATTGTTGTTTTTCTTCTCTCTATGGAAATGTTCTGGAAAATATTCTTTTTTTTTTTTTTTAAATCCAATGGATCTTTCAAGACATTGGCCATTGTTTCTTTTTTGAATTTTCCTAAGGTTTCACAGTGTAGGCTTTTTTATCAAATATTCCACTGGAAGAATCATTCTGCATTTTTATTCACTTTGTATTCAATATTACCTATGAGTTTTGTACAGTCAAGCAAAATAGAAAGGAGAAAGTCAGCCTGGATTTGAAAAAAATAAAAAAAAAAAAGATGATGTTTCAGTGCAATACCATGCATGCAATCAGGATTTTTGTCAAAGCTGCCATATGGTGTTCTTATACTACAGAAACTACAAGTCTTGACTACTGCAACCCTCTGCTGTGCAGAGTTGGAATAGTTAGAAAAACGAACAAACAAAGAATTCCTTAAACCTTTGCCTAATATGATTAATTTACCTACTCTTGCAGTAGGTTCCAGGTTAGAAACCTAAAGCACCTAGAGAGTCAGACGATTTTGATATGATTTGCCCGGTCTTGGAGTTCAATGTTTGAGACTGTAATTAACTATAGTGTGCTTTGCTCTCACAATGCCTGTCATCACACATGTGTACAGCTGAGTAGCTTTCCACAGCTTTGTCTAAGTTATATGCAACTTCAGATTTCATCCTGAGAACAGAGTAGTAGACAATGCATGTCCAGTTTTGGAGTTAGCTCATTTAATAAGGACTGCATAAAATGTAACATTTTTTGCAATAATGAATTTCTGATGCTGAGGATTCCAGAAATAGACACGTTCTAAAACTTCCTTTTTATTCACTCAAATTAACTCAGGCATATTACACATTGTTTATTCTCTATGAGAAACAATATGTGAAGATTTATATTTATCAAAATGGAAAGGTAAAAGAACAGGCTGTGAACCTGTTATGCAGAACAAATAAACAACTTCCCGATTCATACAACCTCTGAAGAATGGGTTGTTTAGTTTTAAAGAAGCTATTTCTCTCCAGAGGTCATTCCTAGACCTGACTTTTTAGTAGTTGTATGCACTTGGCAACTACTTCTTCCTGATGAAGAAAAAATGGATCAAGGACTTCCTATATATACCTTACTTATTTGATACTGTGTACTGACTATGAATAAAGTGGCCAAGACATCTTGCCTCAGAATTTCCAGATTTCTGAATGGTTAATGTCATAATATTCATGATAGGACTTTGGACTGATTTCTTGGGAGTATGCCTGAGGGTTCTCTATTTTTATTTTACAAAAAGTCCTTTGCTGCCAGGCAGCTTTCCAGCCACTCTTCCCCAAGCCTGTAGCATTGCATGGGGTTGTTGTGACCAAAGTGTAGGACTTGGCACTTGGCCTTCTGGAATCTCATACAACTGGATGAAGCCCATCAAATGAGCCTGCCCAGATCCCTCTGTAGAGCCATATTACCTTCAGGCAGATCAACACTCCTGCCTAACTTGGTACTGTCTGCAAACCTCACAAGGGTGCACTCAATCCCCTCATCCAGAACACTGGTGAAGATATTAAAGACAACTAGCCCCAAGGCCCCAAGTCCTGAGGCACACCAATTGTCACTGACCTCCAACTGGATTTCACTCCATTCACCACCACTCTCTGGGCCTGGACATCCAGCCAGTATTTTACTCAGTATGCCTCTCAAAGTCATGAGCAGAAAGTTTCTCCAGGAGAATGCAGTGGAAAATGGTGTCAAAGTTTTTACTAAAGTCCATGTAAACAACATTCACAGCCTTTCCTTCATCCACTGAGTGGGTCATCTGGTCATAGAAGGAGATCAGGTTAGTCAAGCAGGACCTGTTTCTCATAAACCCATGATGATTTGGCCTGATGACCTGGTTGTCCTGTACATGTCATGTGATGTCACTCAAGATGATGAACATGTTCCACTCTAGATAATAATTTGGCCATTTAGTTAACTAAAGCTCACACGTTGTATGAGCACTGAATAACAGACTATAGGGAGATTCCAGTGGCAAAACTAACAGCCCCATAGACAGAATTTAAAAGTTTTATGAATGAAGGGTGGAAGGAAACTCACTGTGAACTTCCATGTAATGTCTGCAATTTTAGTGCTAATGAGATATTGATACATTAAGAACAGGCATAGCTTTTAGCATGCTAGAAGGAAACCTCACTAGGCACCTGAGTTCTTATTCATCTGTAGTAATGAGAGCTATAAGAATTTCTGCAATTAAAATGTCATTTATTCAGCTCTTACTGAAAATTATGGGAAATTTTTGTTACACATTATCAAGAAAATTTGTTGAATCTTTAAAAAAACACCTCCAAACAAATCTTAAAATGGTGACTGTGTATATCATTAGCAAAAAAATCAATCTTTTTAAAAAGACTAAATGGAAGCACTATTAAGCTTACTTGTCTCAGGCAATGGGACTAAGCACAGTGTTCACCTCATGGAGTTTTCCAGTTGGCTTTACCACTGGAAGTGATAAAATGTTACAGCAAAGAATCATATACGTATTTTAAAATGTGTGGAAGACTTACGTCTCTCCTGTAAAGAGGCTGATTTGTCATTGTTAATTGTATTTGACACACTTATAACTAGATCTTGCATGTCTTTTTCAAAAGAATAACTAAGTTATGCTGTGCAAGTATAAGACAGTAACTACCTACTTGTCTTAAACTAAATTACCACAATAAAGCACTCTCTGGCAATGTTTCCACTTAAATACCACAGAAATGTGCCTCCCTGTTGTATTTTTGTTTCTGTAGAAGTGGAGTAGCCAGAAGTGTCCGACTTTTGGAAAAAGAATGGTTTCTCTATTCATTCTGATAAGTCACTAGAGGCTATTGCAGAAGGTAGCATAAGCTCTGATTTATCTTTAGAGTTCAGATTTTCCTTTTTCTGTGTGAATCATGGACAAAATCATATACAGCCCTATTACAGAGGAGATGCCATAAGATATAGTACCTACCTACCTAGGTATCAGTAAAACATCTGGTAATCAGTGGCCTTTTATTTCTAATACGTACTTCTGAAACAGCATGTCTTGATGTGTTTGAGAAAATATTATATGCAGACGTCATAGATAAAAACTCAGGGGGGTTGTGTCACACTATTTTCTCATCTTTACTCCTACAATATCTATTGTCTTTGCAATAGACTAGGGCAAGTCAATGTCTCCTGAACAGTATAGCATTGAACACAGGAAGGGAAAGTGTTTGAAATTTTAATGTTTGTTTGATTGAAATTCACAAGCGAGATAAGTCACTCCAAGGCAGGATTGGAGAGGCGATAAAAATCCTTTTTAAGATGGCACAGAAGAGATGGCAAATTCCGTTCATTCTGTTTGTAACTCTGAGAATGATGCTTACAAGTTTCATCTGTTAAATCCTGGGTAGCAAGCCAGAGTTCTCGAGCATTCTGGAGAGAAGTGATCCAAGCACTTTCATCAGAACATTTGGTCAGTATTTGAACTTTGTTAAAATCCTTCATGGAAGGATCATCTCAAAACCAAAAGCTTAGGAATTACCAAATATTCTTTTTGATCCTTCACTCAAAATTTTAAGTTATACTAAAAGAAATTACAGAGAAGAAAATATTTATATTTAACTTTCCAGATGATCTGTTTGCAACACTATCACATTATCTTTTCCATTTCATCCTAGCTTCAATACAAATTCTGGATTACAATAACTGCAGAGCAAGTTCTGTCTTCAGACGTCTGTGAACTTTTTCAGTAAACTTCCACATCCCCTTGTAAATCCAACCAGCTATAAAGAAACTGTCACTTACCTCTTTCTTTTATTTTAGAATATCTTCTTTGTACAGGCCATCAGACATTCAATATGGTAATGGAAGCCCAGTCAAGTACTGGGAGAACATTTCAGATATAAAGTATGTGATAGAAATCCCTACTCCTGTGAGCAAATTGCCAAATACAAATTATGAAAGACAAAGCTAAAGAGTAAAAGCAGGACAGAAGTTACTATAAACATAATGTTAATATTTTAGTTTTGTGTATTAGCCAAAAAAAATTTTTTATGCTATAGGAAGTGATAAATGTTTATACATAAATACGTAGGAAACCACAAAGCACATAAATAATGTTAATTGAATTTATAGTCTGAAACTTTCAAAGTGTCATTCTTTTCCAGATTAATTACTGAAACTACTTGGTCTTCCACTAGCACTATTCCATAGCGGTATAGCAGTTACAGCTGTCTGACCTCAAGGAGGTTTCCAGAGGAGTCTTGAAAATCTGAAGTGCACCATTTAACACTGAAAACTCTCATTTTATAATCCTTTTAAAGATTCAGAATTCATTTGACTGGAAAGCATAATGTATGTTTTTCATATAAGTAACAGTTTACCAAAAATACATTCAAGGTCAATTATTCTCTCAGTTGGAAAAGTAAAATGTTTGTGAACAAGTTTACAAAAAACGATTTATGATATTATAGCAAATTTAATAATTTAAGAGTAATAATAAACCCACCACATTTTATATTGAGTCCATAAGAAACCATAGATACCAAAATTATTACTAATTGTCACCACCAAGTGTTGTGCCCTGTAGCTCCCAGTCCTGAAGATGCTGAAGAGATTGATGTCCAACCCAAACTATGGAAGGATTCAGACATATGGGGACTAGGGGATCCAACCTGCCAGTCCCTCGGCTCTCCTATTGGATGTGGTTCTGAACCAAGGAGTAGCCACAGGAAGAGGGGAAGGCTACCCTTGTTTTTTGCCTGATGATGTGATATCAGGAACCCTTGTCTTCCTCATGCAAACTCCATCTTTCCGCAGGGCCACTGTGGCTGCTCCAGGGGTGGCCTTCCCCGAGATGAAGTAATTGCAGTTGGGGGAGGGTGAGAGAATGTATACCTAAGGAAGCAGGATCCTTTGACTTCATGTTTAGTCCCTGGGTGGAATAGCTTCTGTGAGTGTTTACATCTTTATATTAAATATTTTGACGCAGACATTTAAATATTTGAAGCATGCTGACAATTCCAGTCAACGATATGTTTCAAGAAAAGTGTTCTGCAGGAATATACTAGGAAATATTTTCCATTTTCTTGGTTCTTCTCTTTCAAACAACTGAGACAATTTTAGCTGACAAAAAAAGTTAAATCATTTGTTATCTCAGATATAAAATTGATAATATTTCACAGAACCGACTAAAACCAGCTGATAAAGCTGCGTGCAAGTATATAACTAGCAACCAAATATAAGTTTAACTTTTTATTATTATTCATGTGCTTGTAACAGCTCTTGCCAAATCAAGATCTGGTAGAATTGGAATGGATATATAGATTGGATATATGCACCTTAAAAATACAACAGCCCTATAAATGATCTCAAACTACCTAGAAAAATTGTGTCGTAAAGATTTTGTATGGAAAACAGTGTCTGATATTATCCAGAAGAAAAAAAAATGGCATGATGTAATAACTTATTAATTTACTAACTACTTAAAACCTCTATCAATGCATAAGATTAAAACGTCATAATATACTGCACAAACCTAACAATGAACACCCTCAAATTAGGTTACTTTTAACCACTCTTTTTTTCTCTTTTAAGCTAGTCCTCTAGGCAGAAAACAGTTCCTCTGAATCATGAGTGAGGCTTTGGATTAAACCTCCGAGCAACAAACACCGTTATTAGAGAGCTCTTAGGGCAGATTCTAACAGTTCTGAAAATGAAAACAAAAATCATCAAAGTGCTCCATCTAAACTCTCTGCTACCACTATGCTATAGATTGAACACCCAATTTGCTATTACATACTGAAAAAGTCAGCATATATTAAAGATGATAACAGGAACGCTAGATGAATGATTTGACCTTGTAAATAAGAAGAGCTGGACTCTTTCTGTAGTCAGAAAACTACACATTATTTAATAAAGCCAGAAATCTTTATGTGCTGCACTTAGGCTGTTTCTCAATCATTAAAATAGTAGATTTTGAAATAATTACTATACAGTTATCAGTCATTCCTTATTGGATAAAAACACTTGGAGACATAATCACAACCACTTTTTTATCACAGTTTGCAGAGAGATGAGGATCAAATTGAGCGTAATGCAGCTACAGACTACTCATTAATCACCAAATAATGGAATTAAAAGTCAAGAATGGTGAAAAATGTGAAGACACTGTAATGCTTTGTGAACAGAGTTGAACACAAATGTCATTTTCCTTTATATGGGACTGTACAAGGTATCAAAGATCAGAATATGGGCTTTGGAAAGACCAATTAATAATGCCTAGTTTGATGTCCTTTGTGTTTTCTAGTGACTGAAGCAACACATTTTGGCGACAGGGAATGTCTCAATACATGCTCTAAAGAACCATCTCCCATCCTGGAAAATTCTGCAATACAGGTTTAACTAACAAGTGACCTACATGGCATTTTCTGCAAGAACAACACTCCCCTGTGTCAGGTAGTTCCAGCACAAGTCAGTCTTGAGTAATACAGTTCTGTCATCTAAGATGAAACACTCCAAAAGACACAATTCACCTATGGATACTAACTAATAATTGTTCTTTATGATTTGGAGGGATGAGCAATATGTTCATTCTGACTGAAAAAGAACAAAGGAGGCGTGACCTCACACGCATAGTTTTAGAAGATCTCTTGTGCGCACATTGATTATGTTTGGGTTAGTATTTAAATTTGTGACTTAGTCTTGCATTTTTTCTTGCTGTTTGTTGGCAAGTGATGTGCAGATAACTTTATTTCCAGAATTTCCTGATGTCTGATCCTTCTTTGCTCTTCAAGCTTAAATAACCTTTTTTCCTTGCACATATACAATGCAATACATGTTAGATCCAAATAGGTCCTGCTGCTGGTTTTTATAACAACATTGCACTGACTGACAATGTAAGAAGCCACATATAATTATTCTGGACTAAAAGAAACTGTGTTCTACATAACACTTCTAACCTTTAAAGAAAGATGATGGTAAAATGTTAATAAATCTGTCTTTGTTTGAAAATCACTAATATCTAGTATAAATCCTTGCTGAATTACCTCATGTACAAACATGTAGGTCTTCTGACTGCCTGACTGATGGTCTCTGATGTCATGACAGCTGAGGTCAGTCATGGTGATATATGGGATATAACAGTATTCAATGATTAAATGAAGTCAGATGATCCACAGGATAATTGACATCATAATGCAAACAAGTAAAGGTGCAGTTAATCCACAAAAGACTTTCACAAATTTCTTTTTCATGATAGATCTAGATTTTGTGTTGTGGTTTTGTTTGTTTGTTTTTTTTTTTTCCAAATGTACTGCAAGATTCTGTTTTTCAGTCAAATGGCTTTAAAAAATCAACGTACTAGAGTCATACATTATCTTGCCTTGTAGTAAACTACCTACTTACCTGCCTGAGCTGATGCAGTGTGTGCATCTGTCCATGACACTGCTTGGAGATTAGGAATTACAAGGCGATCACTTAAAGGATAGAACTGCAATGTTCTGGTTGTACCTTTCTTTAAGATTAACTGGATTCAGACGATGAGGGAAGCTTCCTAGATTTCTCACTCCACAATTCTCTTTCTAGCCAACAGGACAGAATGGGAATTGTTTCTCAAAGTCTTTTCTTTAAAAGTTTCTGTATTTAGGCTTGTGTTTCAGGTTCACATTTATCAGGTTTGGAGAAAGATGGAGCTTTTATGTGAAATAGATAATGCCCTTAAGGAATGTGACAAGGAAATTGGAGCCTAGGACTACAGACAAGTACCAATATACTCATACATTATTACATTATTTGGACATATTCATGTCCTACAAAAGATTATGCATAGCACTATGGCATGTTCTCATGTTCTGCTAATTGATTACTATGGGAACAGATCATTGCAACAGGAACAATGTATGTGGTGAAGCAGAGGGTATAGACACCACCTGTTCCACTCTCCCTCCTGTGCTTGTGGCGCAATGAGGAAACAAGGAAGCTGAAAGCATCACCTTATTTAACTCTTCAGATCTTCTGCAGACAAACAGGGAAGTTTCACAAAAGATTTCTCTTCTCTCTCAGCATTCCTGTATAATTGCATGATGTTAGGTTATGATTTGACTTCACATGAATATTAGAATAAAATTGCTTTACTACCAGATTATAGCAGAACGTTTAGATCAAGGCATGAAAATGACCTTTCATTTCAGAGGTCAGCTGCTCAGCTACTTTTTCTTGTTCTTTCCAGGCAGTGTGTATACTGTTCTGGACAAAAAAATATCAGATACCTACTAAGCAAGCAAAGCTTTATGCAGAGGTACACCTGCCTGTACCAGCTCTGAATTTGATCAAAAGCTGGCAAAACAATTTACCATTCAGGAAGAAACAAGAACTTCCTAGAAATCTGTCTCCAAGGAAACTTTTCCATATTTTGCAAATTGGACAGTAAACTAAATGAGTGAACCAGTTAGAGAGTGTACCATTGTCTTCTCACTGTAACCAAAATGAAACTTTTAAGGTGTATCTTACAAACAAGATTTTTCCCAGACAATACATTTCTTTTATTCCCACAACTAATGAAAGTCTATAATTGTATTGCCAGGTTTACAAATCAAAACCAAAATATTACAAGCTTCTTTAGGAGAGCAAAGTAAATTCTTTGTTACATGTAGTTTTTAAATACCTTTGCTACTTGAATTTCCAGCATGACATAAGTGGAGCTCTGCATACCTCTGGTGAAAATCTCTGATTGTGGGCTTAATACACTAGAGCCTTTGGGCCATGGCTGTCAGGGAAATCCCATAGACAGTACTAATGGGTGATGAATAAAAGAGGTTTGCTTTGGTATCATTTCCTATAAATAATATTGGAGTTGATTTAGACACAACTACAACAACAACATGAGAAGAATAAACTTAGCCTTGACAGGTGTTTCGTAAAGACATATTAGGATGCAGGTCTGCCAGGAAATCTTATTCCAGTCTCCTTTTTCTTATGAGGCTGGAAGCTCCCCTGCAGAAAGATGTTCATATTATCGGATATACAAAATCAAGTCCAAATCTGATGCCAACCTCTGGCTGGGTACAGTTTGTACATCATATCCTGCTTCCTCCAGTCAGCACCTTTGATGTCAATGATCTTTTCTAACACAGATCTCCAGCTAACTGTACTCATCTACAGCATTGCATTCAGTGAAAAACTCCACTCTGTAAATTTAATTTCCTCTGTCCTGAAGTTCCATATGGAGGCTTTAGTGAAATAAAAAATAAGCTGGCCGAAAATGACAGGTTAAAAAGTTTGATTAGTTTAATGAAACACTGAACAGAGGGTACACGTGTAATTGGTTTACAAAATCTTTATTTGATCAACACTTTCAGTTTCTAGCTCTTTTTTTGGGGAAACTTTAAATTTACTCTTTTTCCCTAGAACAGCCAGATTACAGTTTTCAGTTTTGGAAGACATAGGTATCTTTCAAAAATTGGTTGAAAAAATATTAGAAATAAAGGTGGTAGGCAGCAATCCTTGCTATAGTTGCATATAATACTGCAAATACATATGTATGGATCAGGTTTATGGAATCCTGTTTTAAGCTATGTTATTGATTTTTTAGTTTGCTGGATATATATAATTTTCTTTTTCAACACCTTTCAAATCCATTGTACTATTGTGCACGTTAAGATAATTTAAGTCCAACTGGTTTAATCATCAGTTGGTACAATACAAGCTCTCATAGCAACATTAAGTTAAAACATATGTTGGCACTGAAATTCTGTCAGTGAAAATAAGAATGTTTGAAATTTCTTGAATACTTTGTTCCTACCTCAATTTTTAACTGAAATTTAGTTCAGAAAAGGGAAAATCATTCATCTACTTTGACAACAAGATTTAAATTAACGTACCTATTGGGACATATCTTTTTTTGCTGGACACTAGCACTCATTAGCCATTCCTGGATAAAGTTTGAAAGATTTATGTATCTGTCTGGGATCCGTAGCTCTCATCAAAGGGTTGGATGTTATGAAAACCTAGACATAAACAGATCCACCTCTGTTGTCCATACTCATTAGTTGCAATGTTGCTCAAAAATGTTGACAATTTGCTGGCTTCTAGTCTTTATTTGGATAATGAGACTACAATATATTTCCTGTGCACAATTCTTTATATGTTGAAATCTGATTTGAAATTAAACCCTACTGTGCTAATGAAATTACAGTCAGAATAGTATGGGCATACAGGCTGTGTACATTGCCCACAACACAGAATTTTGTGGGGGAACTCACGTTCTTGACCCCATTTCCTTTCCTCATTTCTTACTATATCCAGTCATTCAAACATTCAAACACATGCCCAAATACCTTTGGACACCAGATAACAGCTAGTTTTGTGGCCTTTGCTACTGCTAATGGAATTTCACTATAGCTGCTGAAGAAATCTCTCCCATTTGCAAAACTGTATGGTGATTTTAATTAATGTTTTTCCTTTTTCCTTCTTTATTTTTCACCTCTGATAATTCAGATGTTTGCAATTCAGTGACTTTTGGTGGTTCCTTTTGGTGCTGCCAGTATAAACTATATTCATTTCAAGGTTTCAGAGTGTGCAATGTGGCAGTGGAGTCACACTGTGAAATACTTCATTTAATTGTTTTTAAATATGAAAAATGCTTTTAAAATGGATACCACTCGTTTGCCTGCACACTAGCTTCCACTCATCTGGAACTACGTTTCATGGTTGAAACACATAGCTCCATATGCTATGTGAAGAAAGAAATTTAGCAATTGCTTTGGGCACAATAGTTATTGTCTGCTGCAAATACAGATAGGCCACTAGTGAGATACCTAGTGCCCCAGGCACAGAAAGTTCCTAGAAACATTTCCATCTGAGAACAATAAATTGGTGAATGATGGAATGAGTTTTACTAATTGGACTGTAAAAGTTGTAGCCTCATGGAAGTACTGTTTCCTAGGAAGGAGCCCCCATAACAATAGATAGAAACCTGGCACAGCCCTCTCTGTGAATCACGGATGCTTTATGCTCTAGGGCATCCAGACAAACTCAAGCATCTTGCCCTTGCCAAATTAACTCAGTTCCTTTCACAGACACTCAAACACCGAAGGCCTTTGCTCCACTGCATCCAAGTGTCAGATATGCTTTCATATCCACACATGGCCTTAATTTTCTAATGTTATGGGTTTCTGTTTGAGAACTCTGCACATGGGTGAATTTGTCACTATAGTGGGTGTGCAGTGTTAATGCCTGAGTATACTCACAAAGACCCATGCACTCTTCCAGGAAAGAACATGCTATGCTCCAACATATTTTTTAGCATATTCTTTTTTTTCCTCTCTCTCTCTTTTTTCTCCCTATTAATAAGTTATTGTAACTTATTGTGAAAGTAGAGAGGAACTGTTTATAAAAGCTGTATTTTGTCTATTTGGTCTCTTGATTTTTCTGTTTTTCCCCTTGCAAGGTTTTTAAGGGAGTTACAGCCTTCTGAGACAAAAAGGCAGGCTTAACAAGCCATTTACTATGACTTGGTTGAGTGCTTGTCATTTCTTCAGCCTTAGAGGTGACTGGGACTATATTACTTACAGCTGTTAAGTTACGAGTCCTCCATCCAGTCTTGTTTCCACCAATAATCAACTGTGTGTACCCACTGACTCCTAAAGTATTCCTTGAAATGTGAAAAACGAACAAACAAAACCCCAAAAACCCCAGAGGTGGCATTTCAGTATTTTTGCAATATCTGAATTTCCAGACAGAAACAGTTATGATAAATAAAAGATGACTCAGCCTCACCCACCCACCTCCAAAAAATACGGCTACATTTGTACATTCATACAGTGTTTTCATTTACTGTCTATTTAATGGCAGCAAAAGTAATTACTAAAGCTAGTGATTGAAATATTAGCCAATATAGCAAAGAGATATCCTGAACTGGGAATCTTGTGGTTAAATTAACATAACGACCTTCTCATAAGAAGCCATGAAGCACAAATAAATTCTTCTCTGTACTATCCTTCTCTAAGAAACAGTCAACCTTCAAGAAAAATTGTTCTGTTACAGCTACTGATACTAATCTACTGAGTCTATTGATTTGACAGTATTTTCACACATAAACCAAACTGCTGTGTACTTCATACAGAAGACTAAACGGGTTTACGAGGATCAAATTCTGTGTTCTTATTGATTACCAGCCTCGTGCTTTTCTGAGAGACCATTACTGTTAACAAAACAGCTTATCTATGAAAATCTTTAGTTTAGCTTAATATTGTTGTTATTTGTGAAACTGTCAACAGTGCACTTGGCACTATACAAGAGACAACATACAAGATATATGCTGCCTGCAAAAACTCAAAATAAAAACAAGGTAATATTTCCAGCTGTTCAGCACATAATTACTTCTTTTGTGTTTAGATTTTCCGGTTATTAATTATGTAGGAGTTGCCTTGCTGTTGGTTTTGATTGCTTAATTTATTTACCACTTTTACTCACCAAGTGTCAGCTGGAGCAAGCTGCCAGGCATTTGTGAGTTCAAGCTGACAGAAAGGCCCATTCTATAGCATTCTGTGGAAGTCCTTACATTTGCTTTAGCGTGACATTTTAGAATTTGCTTATCTATCTTCCTTTTCTAACTTTCCTGATAGAGAAGATTATGATAGGAAAACCATGAGTGGATTTCCTTTTGCACAAAGAGCTGCAGACTACATCACTGCTCTTTTTTTTTTTTTACAAGTAAAATTAAGAAATTATCTTCCTTTCATGATTTCTCCTGCTTTCTTAAACTCTGTGTTTTTCTCTTTTCTGATGGTTAAGGCAGATCTGCATTTCTTTTCCCTTGCTCTAGCAGTTGGCACTAGGTCTTCATTGGACGGAGGGACATGAAGCCCCTTCTGGGTACAAGACAGGTTACCCATTCCAAAACCTACCGATGTCCAAGTTTGCACACTCGCTTTAAAGACTGTTTTACACCAGCACCTCTTTCTTTCCACTCTCCCTATCCTATCCTAGTTACCCTAGTGATTTTCTGTGTTGCGTAATATATTAGTGCACAGAAATGTCATCCTTAATGAAGTCAATTTCCAAAAAGGGAGGGGGGGAAAGACAGATGACATGTTGAGTCTAAGCTGGACTTATTATTACCTCAGCATTTACAGAAACATATTAACTTAATTCAGATAAAGGGCCTGTAAAACTCATGTAATTTTCCTGCATTTAAGAGTAGCAATTTTTCTTCTAGTTCTAACACTTTAACACTATACAGAGGATACAATACCAGGAATGGAATAAGTTTAAAATAAAAAAAAAATAAGTTGTTAGGCTTGAAACCTCAAGGAACATTCTCAAGGTTTTTCTTTTTTTTTTTGTCTTCTTCCATTATTTTGTGTGCATGTATGCTTTTATTGGTGCTATGAAAACTCCAGCACACAAAGAGTGGCTCTTTCAATAACCCCAGAGCAAGTATTTTCTAAAGAATTTTCAGAAGAAAATAAAACAGAAAAAATCTTAATGGCATGATTCCCTTTTTACATGAGCAGGCAGGTATCTGAAAGCAGGCCCACTGTTAATAGCTGGTGCAAACTGGTATCCCATTATGCTGTTTACAGAATGTAAATAAGCTCTGATTGTTAATTGTTAAATACAGACAGGATACAAAGTTGCTGGAGACTAGAGTCACTCTAAGATGAAATTAGTCTTCCAAGCCTTGAGGACATAGTCATCTGTTATGGGTGCACTGAACATAGATGTGTATCTTTTTAACAAAAGTATAAGCAAAGATACCAATCACCTGTAAATACCCTAGGATTTAATAACTCAGCAGTTCTAAAAGCAAGCAGCATGTTTAGATGTCCTAAACCTATACTTGAAGAACCTACTGTTAGGTTGCAAGCTTAAGATTCTGACTATGAACAATGTAATATCTGCAATATGATTAGGTTATCCACTGAACTCGGTGGTTTTCAAAAAGGAAAAATGCTGACTTATGTAAAATAGCTGTCTAAACATAGCTGTCCCCAGTTTATTAGGCAGCCAACACATTATTATTTTAACAAACAGAGGCAAGACTGATCGGAGCCTTCAATATACAAATATGTAATGAAGGGATTAGTAGACTTAACCTACGGTTCAATGTAGGACATGCACTGGATTAGGTGTAGGAGATTTTAGACTCTCTGGTAAACACTATTTGAAAAGGAATGTATCCAGTTTGTTGTACGTTAAATTTTACTGTGTTTTAGCTGGAAGAAACTCTCCTGACTGTGCATTCCTGGTAAGGCTCATATGTTCCGTGATCTGTGTCTTCCCACTTTTGCCAAGCACACAGAACATCGTCTCTGGGGAGAACCAACAAAATGTAGGTCAGCTGCTGGGTTATCTTGCCCTGTCACTGATGGAAAGCTCTGAAAGAGTTCAAGGAGGGGATGGGAAGAATGCAAAGGCAGGGCAGAATCTAACAGCCAGCTTTCTCTCCCAGTCCATAAAGGCAGCATGGAGAATGTCTCCATGATACCACTGCAGCATGTATTCACAAAAGATCCCTGCAGGCAAGAGCTTGACCAAAGAACATTTTGGTAAACATCAATCTGCACTGATTTCAGATGCAACTGAAAGATGTCTTAATGCAGCTAACCCATTCAGAATTTAAAATAAATGGGCGAATCAGTTAACTGATTGTATTCAGCTACCACATAGCATATATGTTGTGTTACATGTTGCTCTAGTATAGTACTGTGCATTTACCATTTCATTCTCTGTAATTTTCAACTTAAAAATAATTGGGATAGAGTGTAAGTTTTCAGTGTCATGTTTCTAAAATGTGAGAATTAAGTGGGGGGTGAGTGTTTATTGTCTAATTATAGGGATATGCTGTGAGCGTCTCCTTGTAGAAAGTCCAAGACCTCTGGTTCTATTAAGTGCTATCTGAAGAACACATTGTTCAAAGTAAGGTAGTTATTTTTTCCCTATTTTTTATCATTTTTTTAAGTATTAGATGTCTTATCTGAAACTATTTACACTTATTCTCTTCAGGTCTCCAGGGAAATGTCATTTTACTTCTCTGTCAATACACTCAAGCTGTGTTGACACTGCAAGGTGAAGTGTTGGCTCAGGCTTTGTACTCTGTAATTCCTGTGCTTCTATGCAAGTTGGACTTGAGCTTTAGAGGGCAACTGTCCTGCTTAAAAAGAGCTGAGCTTTGGTTAGCTGCCTCTGACAGTGATGAACAAGCCATCCAAACCCATTCCAAACAGACAGCATTCAACTTACCACCACCACTTTTCCTTCTTCATTTCTCTGGAGAGTAAAGTTTCTTTGTCAGCTTTGGTTAACAGTAAGATTTTGTTGAAAAAAAAAACAACAGCAGCAGCAATAGCAACAAAAAGTCACTGAGACCTCTCCACTCAAACACTCATTGCAAATTAAGATTCTCCTCTGGTCATATAGTCTTTAAAGAAACTATGAGAAAAAAGGAAAGAAAAAGAGAAAGAAAAAAAAAAAGAAGTAGAAAAAAAGAAAAAGAAAAAGAAAAAGAAAAAGAAAAAGAAAAAGAAAAAGAAAAAGAAAAAGAAAAAGAAAAAGAAAAAGAAAAAGAAAAAGAAAAAGAAAAAGAAAAAGAAAAAGAAAAAGAAAAAGAAAAAGAAAAAGAAAAAGAAAAAGAAAAAGAAAAAGAAAAAGAAAAAGAAAAAGAAAAAGAAAAAGAAAAAGAAAAAGAAAAAGAAAAAGAAAAAGAAAAAGAAAAAGAAAAAGAAAAAGAAAAAGAAAAAGAAAAAGAAAAAGAAAAAGAAAAAGAAAAAGTAAAAAAAAGCATTAGAAAATCCAATTAATTTCAGCCTGCTGAAAAGGGGCTGACTGCCTCCTTTTTAAAATGTATTGTACATAATCAATGAAAAACATCACACGAAGCTGAAACGAACACAGAATTTAACACTGCTAAATTTTAACATGGAAGATCAGCTGTATGTAGAGAAAATTAAAATATATGATCCACTATAAAGTATTTTCAGACTATGAGGTGTGGACCAGGAATTGTATTATTTTATAGTTTTTTTTAAAAAATCATGAGTAACTCTAAATGGACATATTTTTCTATTTTCTAAGCTGTCTGGATGGATATAGGCCAGAAGACCTGACACAAGCAAAGTAAAAGAAGTATTTTGTTCACTGCTTCCCATCAGTAGGCAGGTGTTCAGCCACCTCCAGTAAAGCAGGACCCCACGATGTGGAACTGTTACTTGGCAAGACAGAATGACATAACTCTGAACTTTCTTTTTCCCGCAGCTTTATATGCTGAGCATGATGTCTTATGGTGTGGAACATCACTTTGGCCAGCTGGGGTCAGCTATCCCACCTGTGTCCCCTCCCAGCTTCCTGTGCACTTGCAGCCTACTCACTAGTGGGCTGGCGTGAGAAGCAGAAAAGACCTTGACTCTGTGTAAGCACTACTCAGCAGTAATGAAAAGCTATCACCACTGTTTTCAGCACAAATCCAAACATAGCCACATCCAGAATACGAAGAAAATTAACCCTATCCCAGCCAAAACCAGTATAGCCTCACAGCTAATAATTAATTTGACCTCACAAAACTGTGAGAAAGAGAATTACTTACAGATGAGACTCAGGGAGGTTAAGTGTCTTGCTCAAGGTCCCAAGGACACCTATGTCAGAGCTGGGAATTGTACCCATGACTCCTGACCCTTAACCCTGTGTCTGAGCCACAACACCATCTTCTCTTCCATTCACTGTATGTCTTGTATCATGTGCATTGCCACTTCTCCCTGACAGGCACAGGAGCAGCAGCATGTCTGTAGATGCTCTTATGTGCCTCTGAATTCAGGGTAATCTATGAAAAACCATATTGGAGTTTGAAGAGTTAAACGTATTAAAATGACGCCAAAAAAAGTGCATGCCTTTTAACCACTCTTTTTAATGTGTCCAAAGTGCATTGTTATGCATGCCAAAATCACAGAAATTCCAAAGTATTTGCATTTTTGATCCACCTCACTTATGCTCCCAAGGAATGTGCTGGCCAAAATATGGGAATTTTAAATTCTTTCTTTCTTTCTTCTTCCTCCCTCCCTTTCTATTTGTGTTGGTTATTCATGTGCTACATAGACATCAAAAGCAAAAAAGGAAGGGTGAGGAGGTTAAATTCAGCCTTCCAAAAGTCTGAATGTTTGTTCAGATTTTATTTCCAAGTTAGTTGAACTCCCCATTGCTTAAATATATCTACTGGAAACCCCATGAGTAAAAAAAAATTACTTGTAAAAATGCTCATGTAGTCTTCTTTCATTCCCACTGGAAATATTAATGTTGCCTTAGTCATAGTATTTTTGCACTGTCCCGGACTGAAGAATTAGTGAAGATATGCATGAAAATGAAATAAAAATAAAATTAAAGGCATGCATTCAATTATCAAAGAATCTCCACATGCTTTTTTAGTGAAGGTTTCAGCTGATCCCTGTGTTATCTTAACTATTTCATCCATCTCTAACGGATGTCCACGTTGTCTAGATCTGTCTCTCTCATTTAGGTGCTGGTGAAACTTAAGGCTTTAAATTCTTTGTGGATTAAAGAAAATGAAGAAAACCTCTGTACAATAGTGTTGACTGATTTGACTAGACTTGATTTTGGCTTCTGTATCGAACTCGAATTTCCACATAAAAGGGTTTAAATGTCTTTTATACTTTTGTATAAAAGTGTGCTGTGGTGTTCTTTTAACACTAGGTTCTCCACACCATTTTTTATATACTCCTAATCATTCAATGTATGTGACAAGTCTCCTTATGTTCTTTGCAGACATTTTTGTAGGGTTTAAGCTTTTATTGAAAATCTTACACAAAAAAGCCAATATACAGCAATTCAGAAGGTCTTTTAGTTCACAGTAGATTGTGTCTTAGTCTCAGCAGAATGTGATTTTGCAAGCCTGCATGCCATATTCAAATCAAGACAGTCTGGGGAGAGTCACTAAACACAATGGCTGTTTTGCTCCGCTCCTGGCCATTGCTCTTCTAAGAACCTCATATTGACAGTCAGTGATGTTGCTCAAGTCAACCTCAGGAGTCCATGGCATGAGCCTTTCTATGGTCCTGGCACAAATTACGAAGGCAGAACGCTGCAAGGAGATAATTCAAGTCTTTAGGCTGGCCTGGTTTTGGAATATGCATTTGGGTCCATTTTCTGGATTTAATTAAGACAACATCAGCAACAGGATTACTATATTACTGAAGAAAATGTGACTATAGAAATACTCTGAAACCTTGGAAAGACTGAATCAGCAATAGTTGTATATAAACTGCTTCTGAATGTGTTGGTTTTCTACTCAGGTTATATCATTGAGTTTTTCTTTTTCCTTACATCTCACTCGTTTTTTTTCATCCTTTTTCTCAGATCTTTACAGGGCCTCCTTGTTATCTGTGTTGACTTATAGGTTTATTTGCATAGGTTTAGGATGTCCTTAATTCTGCCCATTCTGGTCGCTTTATGTAGACAGTTACCCTTTATTGCACAGCTAATTTCTTAAATCTATAGTTTCTTTCTCACATGGATTCTACCAGCTATAAAAGATTCATTTTTTGTATCTTTCGTCCATCAAACGCCTTTAGAAGGAATATTCTGTTATTGAAGTTTAAATTATACTATCTACAGTCTTTTTTTTAATTTCACAGTTTTAAAGTGCTGCTGCAGTATTTAAGTCTGCCTACTCTGAAATCCCAAATCAAATAAACATCAAAGGCTCTTCTTATGCATATGCGAACACAGGTGGAGATGAAGTCACATTTATCCTAAGACAGTATCAGAACATGGACATTTCTTAAATCTTAATATTGAAAACTTGGTAGATATTAACCAGAATGTAATTTCTCTGAGGTAGCAGCTTGTTTCTTGGTTTGAGTCTGTAAAATGGTATATGCATTTATAGTAAGAAGATAACTCAGAACAGCTGGATCTAGCCTTCCCAGTTCAGTTTTCATGTTTACATTATTCTTTTTATACAGCTGAGGAATAGAATTATTTTTGTCTCTGGTTGAAATCAACCAAATTAGAAAACTGTTGCTTGTTCTAGTGACTCATAATTATTAATTTACAACCTAACAAAAGAATGTGCTGTTAAAAATTATGTAACCTTTCATGAGATATACAATAGCAACTAAAAGTTTAGATCCATAAAATATAATTCAGTGAATACATTTTAATGTAGCTCAGCACAAGGAGAAAAACAAACAAAAATACAAGGAAACAATTAATGAAGTGACTTAGTACTTAGTTTAATTGTAGATGATTGTGTCCAGTGAGTATGTTGTTGCTTAAGGTATGGCTAAAGCTGAGTGCTATGGAGCATCAGCCTCAATAGGTTTTGGCTGGGCTGAAACTTTAAATTTGAAATCTTGTTAATGAGCAAATATTGACTCAGGCTAACAAATCATGTAAATTCTCCATTTTAATGACCTACACAAGCTCATTATATGTTCCATTTCATTTTTTTAACTCGCATGTACTTTTTTCCCTTTTTGGATATTTTGTGTGGCAGGATAGGTGCATTGGCTTCAGAACTTTCACCAAAGTCCAAAATATGCATCTGTTCACTGGCATCTAGTCAAGCTCTGACTGATGCTGTACTTGGCTATGGATTTCAAATGTGGCCTGGTGCCTCAGATTTTTTAACTATGTATGGGAATGGCATAAACTGTAGCATAGACTTGATTTCTGATCTAGCATCCACTGAGAAAGAGATGAAACAGGTAGTTCTCTTGTGCTGGTTAAAAACCTTCCTGAAAGATCTGCCACCCTAAAGTTGCTGCCTAACCCACTGTTTCTGACATCCACGATGCTTAACAAACCAGCACTTGTAGGTCATGCTCACCCTCCCACCTTCACCTTCACAAACAAAATGGGAGGAGTCTCGATTTGTCATAGTTTAGACTCAGCTGGGAGCTGAGCACCACATGGCTTCTTGATCCCCACCACTCCTACCTCCTGAACAGGAAGGAGAAAAAGGAGGGGAAAAAGACAAAACCCTGTGGGTTGAGATAAGGAGAATTTAATACAACAATGCAAAAGGAGAAGTAACAACAGTAGTAGTAAATTAAACAATACACAAAATAAGTGGTATTGAACAAACCAGCAAACATGCTGCCCAAGCTGCTTGGATGGCCAGCCAGCCCATGCACCAAGCCTGACCCACCTGCCAGACCTTACATAGTGGGCATGGCATCACACGGTATCGAATAACCTACCATCTGCTTTGGGTTTCTATCCTGGCTATGACCCCCTCCCAGCTTGTGGTGAAGCTTAGCCCTACCCTAGACAAACCAGGACATGATTGGCCAAATCAGTGATAGCGCAGGCACTTAAATACTGAAAGTTGTCTTTAGGCACAGGAACTTGAAGGAAAAAATGGGATCAATATTTCAGTTTATGGCAAAGAGAATTTTGTGTCATCGAAACTGAAAGGAGGAGTAGTTTAGTCTCTATTAAACACAATGGCTTTTAAAAAATGCAGCAAGATGGGAATTAGTAATGATGAAAAACACATACATACTTAAGTGACTGGTAAATGATTCAAAGACAGCTCATCTTTGGTGAGATATTTGTGTCATCATGTTGACACAGTCGTTACATCAACATGCACAATAGACCACGCCCAGTGACTAACAAATCCAGAGCAAGCAGCCTGTGCATTTCATTCAGGCTGGGAGCTGGCACAACTGTCTCTCAACATCGTTTGGTGGTGTGAAACAGCACCTGTTTCAGTTGCCCTTCCTTCTGCTTCTTTGTGAGGAAGAGAGCTCTGAGAAATTGATGTCGGTATTCACAGACTCAGTGGTCAGCTGTATTCCTGTACTGGTTTTGTTGGGGTTTTGTTCATACTATAATGAATTGTGGTCAAATATTACCCTGCTCCAAGAGGGACTTTTTTATTCCTACAATGTAACATTCGTGATTTTCCCAGTTTTCACTTGAATCAGATGTTTGGGTGAACCAAGACTTTTGATGAGTGAATTGATACATTTGAAAGTGAAATTTTCAAAATTAAGACCTAACTGATTGAAAACAAGTAAATTCCTTAGTACATAAAAAGGCAAAAACCCAAATAAAAGTCATTAACTGGTGTGTCTGCATAAAGTGATTTACTTGCAAAGTGTTGAGGCAGAGATAAGAGATTCATGCTTTTCCTTTTAAAATTAAAGTAAGTACAAAAAAAAAAAAAAAAAAGCCAAAGCAATATAGAACAAAAAAGCCCTTCTTGCACACAGTCACTTTTCTTTAAAACACGACCTGACTCTTCAGTGTCAACTTATTAGACTGAAAGGAAAGTTTGTAATACCTTCAATATTCATGTTCCGATAAAAGTTGAATAAATTAGTTTTAAAGGACTAACAGGCCTTTTTTAAAAAATCTTGTCCATAGTACACACGGACTCAGCAAGATAGGCATGCAAGGAAAGCTAATGGTGAAATATTCATAAATACAGTGAAACTTACTGAAACACGGTAGTCTTCCTCTTACTGGCTCTTGTAATAGAGCAAAAAATATTGGTTCTATTTAAATTTAAAGAATTGACACAAAACTAAAATAATTTTGTGTAGAAATATAAAGGAAGGCAGCAGTGAAGCAAACTGGATGGCTAGGAAGCTATAAAGGAGATTAAGACTATATAATAAGATCAAGTTCTAGACATAGTCTAGCCAAGGTGCTAACCTGAGAAAGTCAGTAGCAGGATCAGGACATGCACCAGTGGATAAAACAAAATGAAATCTCTCCTGCCTTAGTCTCTAGCACACAAAGATCTGCTGTAGACTTCTAGCACTGATGAGGAAACAAGGAACTGCAGCTATGGATAAGAGGAATTCACTTTGTGTTTTTTCCAAGTTGTCTCCAAAGTAAAAGTCCAGTTATCTTGTAGTAGGAACTAGTGTCCTGGTCTAGGGTAGAACAGAACTAATTCTGTTCAGTGATTTTACTTTTTAGCTAAAGCTTTTCTGATTAACTGCACTTCCTGAAGTTAACAGCAAATTTTCTCAGACAGTGTCAGCTTCTAACAGTGCTAACACTCCATGTTCAGAGCTACCACCAGGGACTGGTATGCAGACCAAGGTCACTGCTAAATACTGTGTACCACACTGAGGAGGGCAGAAAGTAAAAGCCACACTTGCAGAGAAGAGCCAAAAGGACAGGTGACCCTAAACTGACCAATGATGTATTCCATCCCATATCTGTCATATTCAGTATAAAGCTGAAGGATCGTGAGGGTTAAGCCCCTTCCTTTCTCTTGCTGCTCCTTCAATGGCTGGCATCCGAGGAGGACTTCATCCATTCTGCCTTTGATCCCGAGCCGTGTGTTCCTGAACCAAGTTCCAGAATCCAGCTCCTATGCCCAGTTGAGTCCAGACTGGAACCTTTCCCTAGGGCCTGCTCCACAGCAGCAGGGGTGAGGGTGACGTATTGCCATCGGGGGAGTTGGGTTTGATACTGGATTTGTAAATATTCCACTTTAGTAGTAGTAGTAGTAGTAGTTGTAGTAGTAGTATTTTCATTAAAACTCTTTTAATTTTCTAATCAGTAAGTATTTCTCCCTTATTCCCTTTCTTTTCCCCATTTGGGGGGAGAGAGGTTAACCGAGAGCATCTATTACAGGTCTGGGGGCAGTCCTAAACCTAAGCAGTGACAAACAGTGATGAAAAGCCGATGTTTATGAGGTGCCACTACAGACAGTTTTATGGATACATTTTGTTTGTTTGTTTGTTTTTTTCCCCTAATCCCTGTTACTCTCTTTATTATGAACCTCTCTAGACTGTTACGGTAGGGGGAAGACAAAGTGATTATTTAGAAACATCATTTACAGTGCATTTAAACACATGAAAATATCTGGGCCTTATTTCATTATCTCCACATTTATGAGTACTTATCTTTATTCAGGACTGCTGAGACTGTATACAATTTCTTCATGAATACCAAAGGAGGAATAGAAAAAAAAGTTCTGATCTTTGTAGGGGTTTACAAAGTGTAAAGTTTACATTTTATGGTACAATGTATCCATGACTCTTTACCACACCTCTTTATTTTAAGCAATAACTTCTCAGTTTTGAAACATCTCATTATGGCTTCACAGAAATTCCCTAAGATGTGAGGCAGCAGCAGTGTTGTGTCCCAGTGAATTAATTTGGTGTGAGTATCTCCTACGTGGTGTTGTACTGTAAACACTACATGTTACTAGCAGAGAATTAATCTACTTTGTTCTATCACACACACACCTCTGAAAGGATGATTCAGATTATTCACTTTGTATTGCTTTGTTTAGTATTAATCCTTCATTTTCTATCTATTGGCTTCTTTACTGTTCTTATCATTTAAGACACATTATAGCAAAGTTTAGGTAGCCTGATCAAGATGGGGGCCTTATTATGATGACTACAAGGCAAATCAGTTTTAGATTGGATTCCTCTCCGAAGAGCTAGAGTGATAAGGGGGCCTATGGAAAGGTTGAAAGAGACTCTTTATCATGGAGTGCAATGATAGGAAGAGGGGTAACCGTTTTAAACTAAAAGAAGGTAGATTTAGGTTAGATACAAGGAAGAAATCCTTCACTTTGAGAATGGTGAGGCATTGGAACAGGTTGCCCAGAGAAGTTGTGGATGCACGCTCCTCGGAAGTGTTCAAGGCAACGTTGGATGGGGTTTAAATAATCTGGTCTAGTGCAAGGTACTCCTGTCCATGGCAGGGGGATGGGAACTACATGATCTTTAAGGTCCTTCCCAATCCAAACCATTCTATAATTCTATGATAAATATCCTACAATGGACAACAGATGAGAAGAAAATATACATATGGCAGATAAGTGATGCACAAATGGGCATGTTTCCCTCCTTGATTCTCTCTATCAAAAATGCTCAAAGACCAGTGTTAACACGATGTCCCTAAAAATGTTATTTT
>NW_008615403.1:37669-99932 GCF_000691845.1 Merops nubicus
CACAGAGCAGAAATGGATATAATCTGAACTGTTATTTCTGTTATTCCAACACAAAGACAATTCAATTAATTGTGACAGGAGTGGAAAGGAAAGGGATAATTCCCGCTTATATACTTACTCCACTTACTTTCTGAATTACTTCAAAAGGTGCAGAAAGAGATATAAAAGCCTATGGATCTTTCATGTGTTCTTCGTATGACCTGATCTGAAGACTTTGTATGACCTGATCTGAAGACTTTGTATGGTAAAGCTAATTTTTTCACTTTAAATACTACATGACTGGTTTCCTGAAATTATCTGTTAGAAACATACTGTACCCATAACTATTCTCAACAGCTGCTGTGTATCTGAAGCTGAAGACTGCATGGCCAGGACTAGCACATAAGAAATCAAGAGGTCATTAAGATATATGCAACCAGACTGGCAGAGCACTTGGACAAAAGAATTTCATTGGAAGTCAATATAGAGAATGTAGTATAGGAAAATACTGTGAGCTATTATCAGGCTGAAAGGAAAGGAATTGGAATTTATGGTTGCTCTTTGCAAGAACAGAACAAACTGCTGATTAAAAAAATATGTCCGTTTATCTTTTTTCTTTCATTTTCTGGCTCTTCAAGGTCCAAGCAAGAAACTGTAATAAAGTGTTGTTGACAAAATATATGTTGATGCAGAAGACTGAAATATGGTAGTCAAGTTACACAGGGAATCACACTCCCAGATTAAGATTTAGATATGTGTGCAGCATTCACTGAAACAATTAACTGCTACAAATATAAGAAAAGATTGATCAGCTCTTAACATATGTTCAGTTTAGAGCCAGAAAAAACATGTTCATGCCAGTGTGAACGATAGTTCAAAGAACTGAAAAATTCAAAAGAATTTGCCTGAAAGTTTCCACTATTGTTTTTACTAAAAAAAAAAAGCCAACAATTTTTTTTTTTTTAAAGTAGGAGAATATCTTATTATAAGGCACACCTTTTCTTTATTTCTTTTGTTTGGTTTAAGGCAACAGATTTAAATGTCATATTCTTCTGCACAACATTAACATGCACTAAAATAGCCAGTTAGATAAAAGACCATACTTGACGTCAATCTTTTCCCTTGAGTTTGCTAATCTATCTTTGAACCCATTAAATATGTATTTACTCTCATTAATGTGAACCATAGTTCAGCTATGGAAGTTTAATAGAAGAGCAACATGATTTCTAAATTAGCAAGAGCTTTTTTTTTGTTTTCATAGAGGCTAAAAAAGAGATAAAACTGATTCCCCTTACCTTCTTAATCAAAGAAATCACATTGAATGCTTGTGCTAATCTGCATGGCTCCCACAAAAAGCCATAATATCATAATGGTAAAAAAAGATTTTTTTTTTTTTACCACAACAGTAAAAAAATATTTAAAATATTTATTTTTCGTATTTTCTACAGAGTACTGTCCAGTAATACCAGTGCAAATGTTTTGGAAAACTTTCATATTTTGAAGAAAATAATTCAGATATGTAATGTATGTATTTTCAAATACTTTCTTCCATGGACATCAGAAGTTGAAGTTTGATTAAAATAGCATAACATTCAATACATTTTACGTGGTACGAATGGATTTAAAGAAGGTAACTCTCAGCAGAGGTGGAGATACTCACTTCCATGTGTAGAACATCTTTTTTTGTTGTTGTTGTTGTCCCCCAGTTGTCCCTTATTATCACCGTCATCTTTTTAATGCCAGGTTTGGAAATTGTTTGTCCTATATTAGTAGAGTGGAGAAAACTTTAATTCTGGAAAAGGCAGTTCCTGTGGATGATTAATGCACATAACACAGGGGAGAAACCTCTGCAAGAAGGCATTGAAAAGATGACAATTCTAATTTATTGTGATTTTAGCTTCTTGCAAGGATACCAATCAAATGTAATTGTAGGGAATTTAGGGAAAACTTAGGAAGCTAAGAAAACTTGGAGGAGAGATACCTTAGTAACCAGTAAAATAAAAGATACATTTCTCTGATTCCATGTGTCCATTGATTGTGTGACTGCATATGTGTGTCTATCCATGTTTGCACACATATTTCTCTACGTGTGGGTGCAAAAGAAGTCTAGATTTCTATCAGAAGTATGCTTTGGAATGACTAACTGCTGTGCAACATTTTTTAAATTATTTTTAAACAACCGATTCAAACGCACAAAAATGTGGAAAGACCATTTTATTTTAGGCTAAATCTAGAAGTAAACATTACTCTATGAAAAATAAAAAGTTAAAAATAAAACCAAATGCAATTAATTTCTGTAAAGAACATAAAACAGGATCCAAAATTTTAAACTGTAAATCTCTAAATAACAAGGGTTGTGCCTAGCTGGATAAACATAGAAATATTTGAATTTCATTCTTTCTGAATTTCCTTTAACTCCAAACTCCAAATGGAACATGAATCTTAAAAAAACAGAAACTATTTTACAGCGTTTTGTTGTTGGAAGGTGATCAAGAGGATGTAGCCTAGCCTTAACAGGCGGTGACTGGCACCTGAGGTTAGACCTTCAAAGAACAAACTATTGGCAATGACAGCAAGAACACAAAAGTGTACAGGCTTTGGATCATAATTATTTCATAAGTATTTTATGTCCAAAAGGAAACAGAAAAAAAAACTTAGCGGACACATTCACATGTACGGAATTTCCACTCAAAATCTGCATTTGCTTTCTCTATTTTAGTCTTCTTTTTTTTCTTATTTATTTTAACTTAAAAGATTAGCGTTTTTTCCAAACTTGGAAGTTTGATGAAAGAAACTATGTTGTTGACATTTATTTGCTTTCCTTAATTGCGTAAGACCTCAGAAAATATTAATTGCACGTTTCCCTTATTTTGTGTGTTTACTGAAGTGTATATTTACTGCTTCTCTCTGTGTAAGACTGAAGCTCTATTTCAAACACAAATAAATTCAAAGAGAGATGCTCTCATTTTACATAACTAGAGTACGTGTTTAGCAATGTACTAACTGTAGTTTGGCCAAGATCTACAGAAGACATTAAAGAACTCTCTTCTATTAACTATTTGTGTGTTATTTATTGTTCCCATTTCTGTTGACATTTCAGGCATGCAGTCAAGGTATACCACTCCCATTTGCTCTAACACATTCATTTTGTTCAGTTTCCTGCTCTTCATCTTGTCTTTGTCATTTCTGCACAGCTTGCAGTGCAAGGATGACATGCAATTTGGTCTCTGATGATGCTCCAGAAACTGTATGCTCCTCAAACAGCAGAGATCTTCCTCTGGGTGAAAAGCAGTGACAAAATCAATGCTTTAGTCTGAAAGGATGGAGCACTTATTCTGCTCTAGTTCATTAAAAGACAGAGATGGAGACAATCTTGCATCAAAAGGGGAGAATTACAGTAGGCTTAGGTGAGCGATTTGGCTCTTGCCTTACTAGTCACACTTTTTTCCAGCATCTCAGCTAGACAGTCTTGAGGGTGGAACATGGATGGTTGACACTTTTTGATTGCAAGGACTGAAGGTACGGAAGAAAGGACACCTTCTTGTTGTATCCAGAAGTGTAATCTCAAAGTCAAGCTGGAAGTTTGCGGCATGTAGAGATAATGGGAAGACACAGTCTTGTGAGACTTGAAATGTGCCCATGTGCATGTCTTTCCACAGGAACATAACTCACATGGTAACCAAAATTCTTCTTGGATCCATTTGAGTAGTAGCTCAAGGAGCTGCTTTAACTGCAGTAGATGCTGGCATATCGTCAAAAGAATGTAGGATGGGAGAGCGAAAGGAAAAGGACTGACTGTTAGAAGAAAGAAGTGAGAATAGTCAGCTGTTGTTAGATATGAATGTGATGTCTCACAAAGGACTTAGTTCTGCACACCATGTAAACTAGAGTCTACTCTATTTCACCCACAATTTCTAAACAGCAACGAGCTTTGCAGTTACCTTTTGCTTGCTTAAGCCATAGCTCATCAGACCACTTGTAATACAGAGCAGTGTAACTTCCTCTGAGCTGGCTAAGGCCCTCAGTCTACACTGCAAATGGAAGTTCTCTTCTTCTGCCACTTCCTCACAGAGACTGAAAGCTCTGCTCACTACTGTAAGAAATCATTGAACGGCAGGAACCTCTGAAAACACCTTGTCTGTCTTCAAAATGATTTTGTGCCTACGTCCTGAGACAGCTGAATGTGTGATGGCAGTAGAATGCTACAGCTGACTGTGAGTGATGGAAGTCCAGGACCATAACAACATGTGGCTGACTTCCTTGGCTACCTCTGATGGTTTTATTGATTTGTAAAAAGGGTATACTTGTAGAGAGCCACCATCTTCTTGGAACTGCTTCTAGCTCTTAAAAGTCATAACAGTAAAAAATCACATTAAGTTCATCACGTCCATGGAAACTTGTGAAGCATTGGAACAGGCTGCCCAGGGAGGTGGTGGAGTCACCATCCCTGGAGGTGTTCAAAAAAAGGTGTAGATGTGGCACTTGGGGACATGATTTAATGGTCATGGTTGTGTTGGGTGATGGTTGGACTTGACAATCTTAGAGATTCCAACCTTAATGATTCCATGATTCTGTGATTATTTTTATGCTTGCTAGAATGTCTAATTTACATTTGGGGCAGAGAGAAGAAACTCTTTCCACGGTAAAAATTTTGGAGAATCTGGTCAGAAATTATATCCCTATGTCCTCAAATGCCTAAGCAGCAAGCTAATCTTTGAAAAAATCCAGAACATAATGAATTAAAATTAGACTGACTATACAAGGTCCTCTTTATTTTAAATCTTTTCTGTGGTAATTTCAGTGGTACTTCTCAGTTCTCAGGGAAAGTGTTACAAGAAATTACTAAAAATCACCACTTAAATTATCTCCTCCATCCTGTGTTACTGCTGTTGGCCCTGAGGAGTCCTAAACAGTTGTTCTTTATACTTCATAATACTCATAGTCTTCCTCTCTACCCTTTATTCTGTAGTTCTACTATATCGAAAAGTTCACCTCTTTAGGGTAGAGTGAGCAACACTGCAGGGAAATTTTAACAAAAAAATTAAAATATATATAAAATGATGACCCACCATTTCAACTCACTCCAACTGAAAACCAGTATTATTGTCCATAGGTTTTCTGAATAAATAAACCACTGAAGCAAACAGCTGTGAAGAGAGGAATCTTGTTGCATGCCTCCAGATTCAACATATTCAACATCAAAATGACTTTCAAAAATTAGACATGGAGATTCTTTGCAACTCGTCTCCTGTCACTCAGTTTGTGGACTTCTTAAACTGCAGGTTCTCTGCCACATGCAGGTATTGCCTAAACACAAAGGGAATGTCACATTTTCTCATGTAAAACTTTTTTTAAGACTTTTGTGAGTAAAAATGTCTAAAATTTCTACCTAGTTACCTAAAAGTCAGCTGCAGAGTTTTCATTTTCATTACCCAAATGAAAGCAAACCAAGCCATCACACATTACTTGTTTCCACAGAACAACAGGATAAAAATAGTTTTTCTTTAAATTTTAATTTGCATCTTATAAGAACAAGCCTGGCTGACAGTTACAGAAATTAATTTTCAAACAAGCACAAGTTCTCTGCTAAAAATTTTATAATGAGTCAACAGTGGTGTAATTGGGATAAGGTAATTTGGGAAAAGGTCCTTCACTAAAGACAGTGAAAAGGAACCTATTCACCAAACAACGTTATCTCCTCGTTGATTAACAATAGCAGAAAACAGAAAATAAAGAGTAGGGTTAGAAAGGTCTGATTTAACAATGAAAAAGTTATTTGTGATATCCCCCAAGAATCACTGCTAATACCTGGATACTTTAATTATACCTACACAATGTGAAATAACAAGGTGACAAAGTTTTTAAGTCATACACATTATTCAGATTTGTCAAGCTGATCAAGGACTGTCTCACAATAAAGAATGATCACACAAGAGAACGGCAGGTATAACTTGATGGTGATAAATGAATTATAGGATCATATTCCAAACAATGGACTCTATATCACTACGACTCAGAAAAGAGACACTGATGTAACAACAGTGATCTACCCACTCATTAAACATTGCATGCAATGTTACTCACTTTATCCCAGAGAGGAACTTTTCTTTATAGAAGTATAAAGGATGCAAAAAAAAGATGACTACTCACACTCAAAATAACTATGGATTTATTCATGTGATTAATGTATCTTTGTTGCTTGCCATGTCACTGAGACTCCTCAAAACATTTCAAATGAGTACATATTTTCATTTTTAAAGCCAGATGAATGCCCCTCTCTTTTCTTGTTAGCTTCTGGACTCCCATCTCTTCTTAGCACATCAAAAGTCACCCTGTGCTGAGAGAATATTCTGTCCCTCAACACAATCTAGGCATTTTGCTTGATGACTTTCAACTCTAGAATTGCAGATTTTCACAAAGTAAGAAATTTTTCACAGTGCTTTAATTAATTTTATGATAGTTGACTGTGGCACAGATAACAAACGTGAGTTGTATGTTTGGTATTTAAGTTCATAGTTCAATGAATATAATTCAGTGGACATTGTTTTCTTTAGAGACTTTCATTAATACTTTCCCATCCTATTCAGTAGCATTCTTTCCTCCCTCCACTCCAAGGGGGAAAAGACAGGGCCTGGCCTTTCATTCACAATCAAAGTATTTCCTAATATGGGGAAAAAATTGCTACCTTATCCTAACCTTACTACTTTGTGTAAAATGTGCACTACATGTGATTTAAGCTTTCTAAACAATTTAATTGTGCTGACCGGTTGGCCAAGAACTGGCTTGTTGGATCTTGAACAATGGGCTTTGGTAAAGCTAAGCATACTTAATCTGACCATCCTATACTGAGATTTACCAGATACTAAGCACAAGCAATATTGCTTTGGAATAGAACATGCAGAAGTATTTGACGAACCTCATTTGGAAACATAAAAAATGTAATTCCTTTTCTATATTCCTAGATGAAATTATTTTGTCAGTTAAGGCTAACTCACTATTCACCATTTGTCTTGCTATTTGTCTATATCTTTCACCCTGTAATTTAAAGGGAGCATTACAACACCTAATTTTCATTGTAATTTTTGGAGCAAGACCCTTATTACTCAACGTTTCCTACCATTAGTACAGAAACTAGCTCTTGGCTCTAAGTACAAACACAAGAGCCTTCCTGTTCTCTCTGCTGTGCTCATTGAACAGTGACAATATCCTCATTCCCAAGACTTTCTTATAATAATCAATACCTTAAGACCAAGTAGCATGATTCTTATTGAAACATAGAGTACCTAAAATTTCTAGGCCCTGACAGCTCCATATCCTTAGTAGTAAAGCTCTTTCAGTACTCTTATCATTTATTTATATGCTTTTGCTATTGGTAATGTAAAGTATTTTACTGAGGAATAATATGAGAAGATTGAGTATGGACACACACTGTAGTTTCTGAGGTACTTGGACAGTTGTATGGAAAACTAGGAAAGTTGCATATACCTCTAAGAATGAATAGGTGGTGAGGTTCAGAGACAGACAAACATGTCAAAATTTCTACCCTCACTTACAGAGGTCTGCTTTGCAAACCAAGATTTAGGAATAACATCCCTAACAGATTATCAAAGCTTATTTAACTTGCATAACAAACATAGTTTTATCATGCTTTCAGTTATCAGCTTTCTAAAAGAATCCAGCACACATTCCCATTTGAATTTTGTAAGACATTTTGGTTAGAATTTATTATCTTGCTTAGTTGAAGAGGATATCATAACGCAAAAAGAATTTGGGCAGAATTGAGGTATAAGGTAAACCAAACCTGGCTTCTTTGAAAACCTGTAGTGTTTGCCTACACCTCCAAATGCTTTAAATTTTGCAAGTAAGTTTTCAGGAAAGTCCTGGGAACTTATGTGTCAACAATTGGAGATGAAGTAAAAAAAAAATCAGCCATGAAGAACTGCTTAAATTATCCAACCAACTACATCATCTAGCAGTAGGGTTTGGGTTTTTTTTCCCCATAGAGCCATATAGTGGGTTGGATGGAGGCTGGATCTTCTCCAGATTAAAGGAAATAGAGTGGGCCAGGGGGATTTTCCCAGAGAAAAAAGTAATTATTTCGATTATATACTGCATTAAAAGAAGAGGCTGTTAGGAAATTTAAGTGTCTCCACCCTCACAAGGAGATAGTTTACTCTCAGGGTTCCCATTCAGTCTAACTGTTGTACAGCCAGTAGTTAATTGGCAGACTGCCAAAGGTTTTGCTCATTATGCAAATACCAGGAAGGAATTAAGAATTTTCAGATGGAGATGAGGATTTTTAAAAGAAAATAGATATTCCTACCTCTCACCTGAATCCACACATTGTGGGACAAAAAAAAAGGAACATCCCTGAATATCAACTTTCTATCTGCCAGAATCTAAAGCTTCTTTACATGTGGAATAAATAGGATCTTTAAATAAAATTTACTGGGATATTTACACTGGGTTTTGATAGAAAAACTACATAATTAGCAGCCCTTTGTATGAATAATACAACACGCTGTATTCAGGGGGATCAAATCAGCAAGAACTGTGTATAGTTTAGAGGCATTGCCAACTGTTGTGATAAAATTCTTGATACAAGTTGTTTTTTCTTATGCCTTATTGCTTCAACTCATCCTGTTATGTGAGAACATCAGATTTCGTTTAAAAACAAGTTGTGTCCTTGTAGCTAAAATGATCAAAAAGTAAAAAATATGACATTCAAAAGGTCAACACAGAAAAAAAAAAAAAAAAAAAAGAGAAGGCAAATTAAAGGCAAGCATTTTTTACTCACTGAAACCCCATGATAATTAGGAAAGAGGATGACTATATTTCATCACTATTTTTCATCACTTACAGTTGACCATCCTGTTCTAACACAACACATTACACATATTTGAATACAGTGCACAGGGTGGAAAGTTCAGAGCCTTTGCCTTTTTCTGGAAGGCACTAGTATGGATCAGAAAATGGTGCTATATTTCTTTCCCTTTCACCAGAACTGGAGAAACAGGTTATATTACTTTGTTATTTTTCTCTTTTACCCATTTTTTTCCAGCTCTATTGGCATTCTGTTGGAAACCTTACTTTGCGACTTGGCTTATTTTACAATTCAAGAAAGAGTTAAAATGTGTTGATATTTAAAAACATCAAGGGCTGAAATTTATCCCTATACAGATGGCAAACAAAAAGGCTTGTGAATCACTTGAACAAGACCTTGTGTGTGTGATATCTTAATAAAAATGTTCCAAAGGAAAAGAATGGTAAAACTTCCTGCAATGTCATTCAAAACACTTACAAGTATGCTTCTAAATCATATTTGGAGAGTCAGTTTTCAAGAAAACACTGATTTAAAACATTATGCTGCATGGAACAGGTTGCCCAGGGAAAATGTGTATGCTTCATCACTGGAGGTGTTCAAGACCAGGCTGGACGGGGCATTGCACAACCTGGTCTAGTGGGAGTTGTCCCTGCCCATGGCAGGGGAGTTGGAACTAGATGATCTCTAAGGTCCCTTCCAACCCAAACCATTCTATGCATCTATTATATTATAGGGTGAAGAAAGTGAGAGATTTGCCATTGATTTTGGAGAGACAGAATTTAGGTTCACTGTGCTTTCTCCACTTATTCCAGTGGAAAAATGTCTCGTTGCGGTTGGACAGTATGAAGCAGGTGGTGGGTTTTTGTCTTTACATGACAGAAACAGTACACAAAAACCAACTGTTTCAGACGCTGGTTCTTCATTAATCCACATCCTGTCTTTACTAGTACTATATAAATGTTTCTTATTTTCTTAAGATTTAGATGTTTCCAAAGAAAAAGAATTAATAGTGACAACACTCACCATAGATACCAGCAATACTGAAATGGTTGTAGTTGTTCTTCTGCACCAACATTAAAGGTTCAAGCCCAGAAGGAAGGATTAAGGGCGAGATGGTGTTCACTTTATACTAGCTCTTATAATCCATCAATTAACCAGTTAGGAAACTGCAGTGAAGTGTGTACTTCATATATTGCCATTGGGCATCTGCCAGTTAACATGGACTGTCTGAGTAATAGTTCTAAGAATCACATGAAAGAAAATGGTAGGGGCCAAAATGTTGAAATTTTACTAAATACTTTCAGATCAGAGCTGCCTTTGGCCTAACACCGTGTACTGTATATTTGTTTTGAGAATTCATCACATTTTGAGTTTAATGACCAAATGAATATTAATTTTCCTTGGCACACTGGCAAAATATGAGGACATTATGCTCCCAAGTGCAGGCAGCTCGTTCAGCTCGTTGGGGTCCAAAAATTACTAGCAGCCTGACAGGAGGAATCAGCATTTTGAGCCACTGAAGGCTAGCCAGTAATACTGAAGACAGAGGTGGAAAGGCAACTCATGGTCCACAGCCTGGAGTGGGCAAAACCCCATTTTTGTGATTTTCAGTACTCACCTGGGAAGAAAGAATCTCAAATTAAAGTCCCAAGTACAAGGACTGCGCAAGTATTTTATTCAATATCTGTTTTGTTTAAACAACATAAAGAGTTGTAGACTCCTCTGTTACCAGACACTTCACTGATCCAAACCACCTTAACTTATTTTTTGCAAAGTAAAAAAGCTTTTTTTACTTTCAAAGAAATACCTGAAGACTATTCTGTTTATTTTACCTTCCTTCTCTTTTCCACAGGATCATACCGAGTACACAGATGGTTAGGACACTCCAGGTTGTGGTGCAGGAGCAATGATGTAATCACATCATAAGCCTCATGTCCTGCTTGTTACCTCCTGCTTGAGATATGCAGGCAGGTTCACTGCAGCAAAAGGGCCGCAGGAGCCCTACCCTCGTGATTCTCAGATGCTTTCAGCTGCTGTACTCTTTTCTGGAAGTGACTGTTCCTGTTTCAAGCCTCCTTGCTGACACTGGGTATTGAAGTGTGATTTTTGGAAAGGTGTGGTAAGGGAGCAGCTAGCAAAAAACATAAGAATGTCAGTCCTGGCCTCACATCTTCCCCCAGCTGGTCCTGGCCACTTAGTGAACATGTCTGTCTTTCACATTCCTTCATTTACCATGTCTTAGTATATGCTTCCCTGTCTTCATTCAGCATGTCAGGAAGTCTCAGTGTATTCCTTTATACTTCTGGTTCCCATTCACCATGAACTTTCTTACCCACTCTCCTGTCCTCTTTATAAACCCGTGTCACATTCACAGGTTGATCTGTACTGTGGTGCCATTTAAATAACCCTTTCCAGGAGCATATTCTCACAAGACAACAGCCTTACAGGCCAACATTTGGTGGCTATTCAACTCAGGGACCAGCTATGAGAACATCAGAGCTAGGGGTGCTTCAACTTAGCAAGCATTTTCATTTGAAAATTAATGCCTAGGGACTGGTTATAAAGAAAACCCATAAAAACTTCAAAAGCATTCTGCCCTCCCAAAGGTGAAACAAAATGATCCCCAGAAGTTAAACTGAGCTCCAGCTAATACTGAGAAAGATAAATACTAAGTTCCCTCACTAGCTACCAGCCAGTATGCAGGCTTCTAATCTCTGATGTGAAGCAACTAAATTTGAGTCAGTGCAGACACACACCTCCAGTATCACCTGCCTTTGCCAAGTTAACTGCCAGACTGATCTTTTGCACTGAAGCATCTATAAAAGCAGCTGTTCTGGCCTCTCCAGCAGCCACTTAGCTGCCATTTATGCAAGCTGATGCAAATTTTAGCTTTACTAGCAATAATAAATCATAGAGGCCTTATATTACTGCCATAGGGGGGAAAAAAAGTTCAATTTTTCAACATCTGTGGGTTTTGTTTCTCACTTTTGCATTCTACCCAATTTCAATACTAGGCAATAGACTCATCAGGGATTTTTAGTGGCAGTTGGTGCCAAATCACATAACTTCTTCCACTTTCAGTGAATCACTAAGTTTTAACAGACTTAGCTTTTGTTTCTAGTAAAGTTCACTTACTGATTCCTGAATTTAAATGTTTGGAATGCAAAAGCTGAGAGTGAATGTTCAAATTCAAAGAAAAACTGTTTTTCTTGGATTCATAATAGTCATAGGACATTGAAGTTTCCTACTTAAGCAGTGACAAGATGTCACTAAATATACGGCCTAAGCTACCTGACAACAGCCTTTGAAGTAAAATATTTTCCATATAATCAAAACAATGGCATAAAATACAAAAATTCCTTCTGAATTTCCATAACTGTTAATTCCTTTCTATTTTTAGTAAATGATCCCCTGTATCTTGTTACAGACAATTTTAACCTACCTTATAGCTGTCAGAAAAAATCTGCCTTGGGAGTCTTTGGTGTGGTTTTTTCCATTATGCCACGTCTTCAATGTATCAGTTTCTCAACTTATCAGTGGTTCAACATTTCACTAAATTCTACGAGAGACAGAAGCTGATGAATAACCGCAGATAAAAATTCAACTGTCCTTTTAAATGTGGCAGGGAAGCACCAGCCCCCTCACAAAGGAGAAACTTCTGGATGATAGAGTAGTGCAACTTCTCCTCAGAACCAGTTTTGTCCACTTCTCCTCAGAGAGAGGAGAGAGATAGTTTTCAATCTCACTTGCTGAAGCCTTGTAGGTGAACTGCATAGTTTGGCACAATTGGCAGTCGTCACTGAGGATAAGCCAAGACTGGAATAGCAAAGCTGTTGAGTAGGAAGTGCACTGGCAGAGGATGTGTGGAGAAACTAGAATAACGGCAGGCAATGTTATACCCAGCTTTAACTAATACGCTGTCTTTTGCTATGAAGTTTAAGATGTACTTTTTTTTTTTTTTAAATCACTTTATTTAAACAGGAGTATAGCACTTCTTACATCAACAAAAGGTTTCCGTACACAAGGCTGACCAAGAGGTATTTTTGTTTGAATGTGTTTCCAAAAATTTAAATGAGGAAATATCTTTACATAGCTTACTAGGCTTCAAACATTTTTTCCTGAAGCAAACATTATGGATTATTCACTGAAGTACTTTAAACAAATTGCAAAAGGTTTTTTTGCTTGCCTAGCTAAATATGAAGGTTCTCTGGTAATTTTTACCTGGTCCTCATACTGGGACATTTGCATTTATCCTTGACTAGGGAATAGGCAAAACTTCTATTTCTTCTACAGTTAACCTGAATAATTAGCACCTCTTTCTTTGGGCAAAAAAAAGCTATATTGTGTTTCAAGAGTTCCTGCCAGTGGCAGACTCTTGCTGAGGATCACTTCTGCTGCTGGCTGCACAAGCTCTGCTCCTTGGCTTCAACACAGAGGGAGTACAAGAAGACCTGTGATATTGCCCAAGGTGTGCTGACTAATTCCCAAAGATCAGTGGCAGGCAGCACATAACCACATGCCAGCACATGCAGCCCTGGTACCAACCTGAAATCTTTCTGATTTGGATTTCTGGTCCTCAGTCAAAAGAGTTCATGGTCAACATACCTTCAGTGCTTCCTTTGTAGTGACTCTCATAGATCTGTATGTACATGCACACATACATGTATAGGCCCATGGGAGTCCATAAGTATATGTGTGTGTATATATATACATATATGCACACTTTTTTCTCTTTCCTAGAAATAGAACCTGAATGGACAACTTATATTAGGAGTATGACTATGGTCACAAGCATATTGTAAAGGACTTTGTGGGTCAGATATATAGTCCTCGACTATCTAAGTACTAGGTCACACACTTCTTCCATTAGCCTCTGTACTCCCTGGTGCAGCCATGGGTGGGAGGATTTTGAACAGGTTAAAGGAGTGCAAACAATGTAGATCGGCTGAGAGAAAACTGGAGTGAGAACTTTACATTTCCATTGAGTTCTAGCAACCCTGAGTTTTCACTGTTACCCTTCTATGCTCCAACTGCTGGCTGCTGTTTTGGTTTTTTTTTTTGTCTTCATAGTTCTTTAAAGCAGAAGTGACTGGGGCCTTTTCCCAGGACCATACCTTTAGAAATAATCAGCTATTGTAGCCAGACTGTTTTAGTCATTCAAGTCCTATAGAAAGAGTCAAGATAGCTCACTTTTTATTGCAGGATTTAATTCAAGTTTATTTTCTGCATGTCTGCTCTAGAAGTACATCAGGATACAAGTGTTTCTTGGGAGCTTAAAAAGTTCCAACAAGTTCTGCCAATTTATACTAACTGAATATTCATCCATGAAGTTACAAGATTGAATAGACCCACATTATTTCTACAACTTGGACTACTTGAATCTACTACTCGATTTTGAAAAAACAATATTAAATGACAGAGAGAAGAGAGAAAATAAAAGAAAGCTATTTTCTTCTTCATTTAAAAGAAATCTATAAAAAACTGCAATATCCAAATCTTCAGCTGACTATCCCTTCAAATTCTGTCATGGTCGCAGGAAAATGGTGTGGTTCAGCAAAATCTCAGGATGCCAGAAATACAGTCAGAGTGCTGTGCCTGCCTGGCACAGGAGCATCAGACCAGGTAGTTTGGACCACTTGCAGTAGTGGTTCAGACTCCAGTGCATAGCACTAGCTTCGTGACCTTCAACAGCAGATTTCAGGCTTAGGTTTTCTACACAATACAACAGCAGCTTTTCCACAACCACTTCCATAGAGACATAAAGCAAATTCTTTCCATGTAATAACAGTTTCTTGTAATTCATTGGTTACAGTTCTTTTTCCCCAAGTCTTCTGAATTTCTACTGAGAGGTCTTCATCACATTGCAGAGGAAGTCTTCTTGTCCTCAGACATCATCACATTCAACAAGATCAAGGGTGTTCATGGCACTGCCTGGTAGAGCCCTCGCTCCCTTGTCCAAAGCCTTTTACTGCATTTCATTCAAGTGCTTTATTCTCCTTGTTTTCCTTCAGATATTTTTTTTCTCCTGCCTTTGCTACTTTCACTAATAAAAAAACTTTGTTACTTTCACTAACTTAAGTAGCAGCAGGTGAGTGACTTGACCCTACCAATTAGGTTTATTAGAGTTATTTAAAATTTCCAAAGAAAGGACACCAAATTAATTTTGAGCTTTTAAGACTGTGAGGCATTGCCTTTACAAGAACTCTCTGGTGTTGTCACTTGCATGAAAAGCCGTGAGCTCAGAGTGGAAAGTGCAGAACTACTGATATTTGAGCACTTTGTATCTGATTAACTATGTTAATATTGGGCCAGATTTTGTGCTCAGCAGTTACAATGGGCTTTACAAGCCTGCATCAAGCAGCTGATGTCAATGCTGTGACTGTGGTACCACTAAGGGATTCAGTGATGGAAGGAAATATTGTCTGAACTGAAGTTGGACACCATGTTTGTCACCATTTCTTGTGATTGGTGTTAGATGTCCCAGGGGCTGCAATGAAAAGCTACTCTGAGAGCAGCTGAAAAGTATCCAAAGCTTTCTGAGCATCTAGAGAACTTTCTATATCTCTGGTGTCCTTCCATACAGACTGGCTGACTACAAAAGCCTATCCCTCCTTGATTAATGATGTCTTTTCACATTTACATTGCTTCAATTTATATTTGTCTCCTCCGTTCCTTGTCTTCTGCTTTGCTCTGCCTTTAATGTTGCTCATATTTTTGCTTTTAAATTCTGTTTCAGTTTCCACATTATTCACCTGGGTTTTGTGCTATGAGCATTTGTCTTACCTTGTAGCAGTATCCGCTATTTAGACCATAAATGCTTTAGAACAGCTCCCTCTGGGACTCTGCCATACTGTGAGCAGTGCAAATACATTGAGGGCAGATGTTCAGGCATTAAAACAGAAACCTTTCAATTTTAAAATTATATATCTGTCATTTGATATATCTGGTGATACCAGGAGTGTGTATCTTTTTAATTTTCTGCAGAGCTCCTGCTTGAAACTCAAATTATTTTAGCAATCTGTGGCTTTTGCAGAATGTCTATTCCTGCCATTCCTTTCCTTTGCCTTCCCCAGAGACCTAGAAGAAATTCTAAACTCACAGTGTAGGCCACATAAATGCTCCTTTCAATTTCAGTGAGGTTCCCATTTCATGTTTGGTTGGTTGGTTTTTTTTCAACTGGTTTCTCAAACAAATGAAAATTTAAAATAAAATTTAAATAAGACATTTAAATTTGAAATTTAACATGTTGTCACTAACCTAAATATTATTCCAAAAAGTTGTCTTCTTACTTCCATTGTACTCAAGCTTTTCCCTCTGTTAAAATAAAGTATCTCTATTATTTTTTAAAAATAATACATTTATATGTGCTTAAAAACGCCCATGCACAAACCCATAAATTTGACTTCAGGCATGCAAATCAGTTTCACAGTAAGGAATAACATCAGTAAAACTACAGTATTAGACACATGAAACTTGTCCTAACTAATTTAATAGCTAACAATGATTGGCAGGAGGCATACTTTCAGAGAGGAGGAGTACAAAGGGTCAAAGGCA
Source organism: Merops nubicus (assembly GCF_000691845.1). Lineage (NCBI taxonomy): Eukaryota > Metazoa > Chordata > Aves > Coraciiformes > Meropidae > Merops > Merops nubicus. Next base: position 54,027 of record NW_008615403.1, read on the forward strand.
AACTATAGAAATTAATCCTTCCCCATTTTTATGTTGGTTTGTGTACATTCAGAACTTAGAAAAAGTAGATATTAGAAAAGCAGGTATTGTAAAACAATAGCTAAATATGTTATATTGAGACTAATGCTACTCAGTTTTTCTGAGGTCATCGAAGTAAATCCCAGGACTGGAATAAGTTTTAAATTTTTTCCATCCATTTCAGTGCTGAAGTATCAGCTTTGTAATAATAAAATAAATTTTAAAAAATCAAGCTTCCTGAATAATCAGAAATTTAATTTTTTGTGAAGATTCAAAGTTTAGAAGAAACTGAATGTTGGCCAACATGCACAAGCAACCTGACTGCTCTGCATAAAAGCCTAGTAGTTTGATTACAATGTTTATGTTTCCTGCATGCTGATCTGCTATTAACTGTCCATGTCTCTTTGTATTTCTGAGTTTCAGGCAAAATTCAACAATTATGCCTCTCTGAGGTCTTGAACCTCTGCTCAACCTCAGGTTGTTTTAGTTATCAAAAGATTACTTTCCTTCACCACCTTTGATTCAGTTGAAATTTGTCTTATAATGTCCAGCAATTTCCAACAATTTGAGAACCTTGAGACCTTCGTTTTAGATGAAATAGAGTTTGTTTAATGCTTGTTACAAAGGCAATTCAGATGTCCTGTGGAATTTCTTTTCTAACCTACCTGTGTATCCACATTTTATGTCTAGAAACATCAGTTTGCCCTGCACATTACACTTTGTGTGCTACTGAAAAGTTTACCTGTATTAATTCCATCCTCATTTTTCCTTTGCACATCTCTGAACTGATTTATTTTCATAGCATTGCACTGATGTGTTGTTATATGAATTACTCTTAGGTTAATTTCCCTGGAGGTTTCAGAGTATCCTTATCACAACAATCAGAAAAGCCTTGTCCTATCCTTTTGTCTATATCTAGGTTACAGTTCCCATCCTTTGAATCACCATCAGAATTGTTTACCCTTTATTTCTGGCAACTCCCTTCCACTTCTCAGCCCATATGTAATTGAGCTGATGACCTACTTTGTGCTCCTCAAGGTTTTGAATTTTTTTTTTCCTTTTGTGTCTTCTCAATGTAGAGTTTAATCATAGCAGATTGTAATTGGTGTCTGTCTTTTGTTCTGCCTACACCTCTTTATCATCCTTGAAGCCACATTCCTTCATGAGTTATTACAGTCTCACCAATTTTCACACAACCTGTCTGTAGTTTTATTTGCTGTGTCTTCCCAAGGCTCATTTCCTCTGGTCTAAGCTTCCTGGTAGAACAGCAAGTATATACTCCACCCATTCAATTCTTCTCAAATCTTTTAGAAATAACAGCCACGGTCAGATTTTTTTTTTTTTTTTCAAAAATTTGACAATATTTAATAAATGTTATCCTCCCAGAAATATAGAACCCACACATCTTAACCAACTTCTCTACCAAAGAGACTTATAGTTTTTCTGGTTCAGAATATCACATGGGCAAGCTATATGTAAATAAAATGCATTTTTTGTGCCTTGAGGACCTTATTGAATAAATGCCTATTGTGGCCTATCAACATTAAGAACTAATGGCTCTAAGAAGTTGCTTACAGAACGTTCTGCACTGACAGCCTGTGTCCCTCTTAGATGCAAATACAAATCTGTGGTTGCTTTCAAGGTTTCCCAATGTTTCTACTCTGTGCTGGAACACAAATAAGATGTTTGAAAACTCTGGTAAAAACTACATTGTCAAGTTGGCCATTTTCAAAATGAAAGTTGTCGTTCTGAATTTTAAGTCAGAAACATTTAGAGGTGCACAGGAAAATAAAAAGAGGAGAGAGAGATTATTTTGTGTAACAAATCGCTTTTAATGGAGCTAGGACATTTTACCTATGACTACATGCCATTCTGGCAAAAATATAACAGAACTTAATATTAGTATGCAATTTACATACCTGTGTTGATCTTCCTCCAAAGATTGCTATCAATAATTATGAAGTAATTTTGCCTTTATTTGAAAGAAAAAATGTCAAAGCCTTCAAAATTCCTGACAGAAAGTGGTAGCACTGATAGTTTGAATTTATGATCTATAGCCCTTGAACACTATGGACTAATTTTCAGGCAGTTCTGAATATTAATTAAGCAAATCCAATTTGCCTGTGCCATTTTCAAATTCCTGCCTTTATTTTTCTAACTGCTATGGAACTCCTGTACAGGTAAAGTCTTTTTCATATCTACCTCAGTCTTAGGTAATAAGAAATTGTTAAATTGCTAAATTCTGAGTGCTATGCCCAGAAGTGATGGTACTCACTGGATTACAAATATTTGGAACTATTTTTTTAAACTGTGTGTCTTCACAGACTCAGGTATTGTCCCTGGAACAAGCCTGTCGAGATACAGAATGAATATGGCTTGACATAATTCTCTAGTTTGAATTTTCTGTTTGTTATATAAAAAGTAGTGCTTCAAATTAATTGTTTTTATAAATATCTGATATTACATGAAAGTGCTTAATTGACCTAAATAGATGTCATCTGCCTTTTTTATAGTCTTAAAAAGACAGTAAGTAGTCTCCTGATCTTTACAGTATCCTGTAAGATACATGGTTATGTTCTGGTACTGATTCTTATTTATCAGAAATAGAGTTACAAAAGGCTTTGAAGACTACAGACTACTACTACAGACTATGGTTTTTCCAATTAAAATCTAAGTTACTAGGGAAAACATCACAGCAGTCTCTAGCTGTCTGTTGGAAAGATTTATTTTTTTTTTTTAATTATAGCCTATGCTAGTGACATCATATAGTATTTATGGGCTACATTATTTTCAAGCTATTAGGAATACATTTCACCACAAAAATTACAAATACTCTCTGTTGCAGCTTACGATATAATCAAGCTATTCTTAAATGAAGAAATAAACGCAGGAAATTTAGACTTAAATATACATAATGTAAAAATGTACATTAGAATAATTGGAAACTATTTTCTACCTTGAAGTAACATAATAAAATAAATTATTACAAAGGCTTTTTTTAATAATTTTAAAAGGAATGTGATTTCTGAAATAATTTTACTGAATACTGTAATACATATTTTTTTCCTCTTGGAACATACTTACTTCCTAAAGGATTCCCTGTAAAACAATATTTCATACGCCTTTAGCAAATTTTTCAATGTAGAGTATATTTGTTGAGGTTTGTATCTAATTACTCAGCTTAGTAACTTTTCCTGTTTTTGGTTTTGTTTTTTTTTTTTCTTTTTGTTATAGATGTTATTTTTCCACCAAAATAAAATGCAATGCAATTTACCCTAAATAGCTCTGAGCATGTCAGATTTAGAGTAAATTATGACCTTTTAACTGGAGTAGGTACTGTTATTGCCAAAATAGATCTGTGATCCAAACCCCACTGATGAGTTTTGGAAGAGGGTAATTTTTCGTGACATTTTGTGAGCGTTATATTCAGTTCCCCCTGAAGTTAAAAAAAAAATAAATTAAAAAATCAGTCAAATATGAGAATGAAAGGAATTACTATTTTTTTTTTTAAGCTTTAACTACAGTTACACACACTGAATAATCCTCGTGCTGCCTGTTTGAACAATCTGTTAAAACAGCCAAGGACAAAAAAGCAGTTCTCATACAAGACAGTAAATTACTTAAAGGTAATATCTAACAAGCTTGTAGCTTCCTTGCAATATTTTTCAAAACCGTTCTGTTGCCAAAAACTGTAGAGAGCAATTTTGAAGAAATAAACTCCTTTTGCCATATAAATATGAAAAACTTTGTCCCTCTTCTAGCTGGCAAGCCCACCAATACTTGCTTAGTTAAAAATTACCAGTTTTCTGTAGCAGGGGATGTGTGAGCAGTCAATTGCATTTATATTTGCTCTCTATATATTTATGGGCTTCCCAGAAGCAAAAGGGCACAGTGTCTATCTTGGCTAAGATTGTAAGATGGGGCCAGCATGCACAACATGAGTGAGGTATCATTGCACTAAGAACTTGAAATAGTTTTCACTTACTTGGGGCATCAAAGATGAGCTACATGCTTGTTCCATTTCCAAGGCTTTGCACAACTGTGCCTTTTGTTTACATTTCTTCTCTCATATTCCCCAGGGTGCCAACACCTTTCCTATCTGAGACATGAGACATCTCTTTATCTGACGTTTTCTCACCCTTCACAGACACCCCAAATCATGCATCTTGCTCTGTGTTGCTCAGCTGCTTGGAGGAAGGCAAACAACAACAACAACAAAACAACAACAAAAAAGTCTCCCAAAAAAATCTTCTGCCAGCCCCTTCCTCCCACTCACTTTAAAGCTCCCAGGGGCCCACAGGCTCCACTCAGCATTCCAACTCTCAGCACCCACACCCCAGCCCAGTGCTTGCCCCACTCCACTCTGCACAGACAGAGTTGTGCTGACTTGCAGGCTCTGCTCCTCATGGTGGGGATGCAGTTATGTCTTTGTCAAAGATCCTCTGTCCTTACTCTTCTTGTGATGTCAAACTAGCAATTTACTGACATTAGGAGGATCAGATGGAAAGTAATTTCTCTGATGTTCTCTGATGTTTTCCATGAGAGAAAAATGTCACATCTTCTGAATGCTTCTTGGCTGAGCATGAAATACATAGCAGTTTCAGGGACTGCCTATTAGAGCCACTTACTACCTCCTCAGCTATCCTTGGCATGAAATTGTATAGTGGAAGTTGTATATTTTTTTGCAAGGTGAAAACTTTATTTTAGTGGGCAGTTCTGAATTTGGACATGTTATTTTATGGGCTCTTGAGGTTTGCATATAGGAGAAGAAACACCAAAACAGGTTGCCTAGCAGGTTACCAGTCTAGATATTCATGGTAATCCAACCCTGTAGTGTTTTCTGGTGTGTTTTGTAGTGTAAAGACCACAGAGGCTTTCTAAAAATTCTTCAAAGGGTTTTCAGAGGCCTGCAGTGTTTTGAATTGCAAAGAAAAATATCAGTAGCTCGGATGAACAAAATAATTTTTCTGCTTTTCAGCTCCTGATAAAAACTTACTCAATATGAGCAGTTTCTTACCCCTCAAAGCTTTCTACCTGTCCAGATAAAGAATTCCTACAACCTAAGGAACCCTACCATGAAGGCAGACCTGTCCCCAGACCGCTGTTCTCAATCAAAAAGAGATTCGCTGTCTAGCCCAGAGAGGTACTGTTTTTACCCACACAAATTAAAATTACTTAAAAGCATTTAGGAGTACCTAGGATCTGTGGAGAGCTCCAGAGGCTTTTGCCAGGACAATTCTCTCATGGGCTGCTTCAGGGCCTTACAGAGCTTCCTTTCACTGTGTCTGTGCCACATCTTGGCAGTTACCTCTTGCTCAAGCTCTTTGCTGCTGTTGCCTCTACTTAAGTACAGGGAGAGGGAGAAAGTGGGAGAGACTGTTGTAGAAAGAGGAGAACTAGGAAGCAGGAGTGGTAAGGTATGGATATTTCATTTGGTCTGGTACCAAACAGGCCTTGAAGGCTTTGTCCATAGCTACTCAAATATCACTGTCTTGCTTAAGTTTCCAAATCATAATGCTTCTCTTTCACATAAACACCTTTTTTATCTTTTTAATTTTTTTAGTTATTAATATCATAATTTTGCCCTCTGAGAAAAGTGAGTTTTAATTGCTAGATTAAAATCTATCCATTCAGCTCTTACATAGTTTTGAATAAAGTGTTCCTGCAAAACAAATGTATATAATGCTTTGCTATCATGCGTCTAATTAACTTGCTAATATACTCTGTCTAGGTATACTGCCCTAACACACGATATGCTTAACAATTTGGTTAATTTAATTCTGTATCAGGAACACTGAAAGACCACATTGCCCAAAAAGTTTTATGTGCCTACTTGTCAAGAAGAGAAGAAAACCTTTTATATTGTTTTCTCTATTATGACAAATTTTGTTTAGTCTTGGAAATTGTATTATTCATACACCAGGTGAGCACCATTGGCACAAGTCCAGCTATCAGATATGCTGTAAATAGGATAGGACCTTTAAGACCTCGCTGAACGAGCATATGAAGACATGCTTATGTGTGCTGGTTTGTCCATATTTCTGCTATATATGTGAACACAGTCACTCTTTTTAAAAATATCAGACTTTTCATACTTTTTATTTTTTGACTTGCAATGTGAAGACATCTGTTTTGCATTTAGTTTCCTTTCCAAAGATTTCTATATTTTCCAAACAAAAACAGACAATTGGACTTTGCCTCCATGATCTTTAATCCTAGATCTAAGTATTTTTGCCACCTGTGGCAGTGCACGCTTGACCTAGTTTCCATGTGAATCCCCAGTCATACCCCTTCCAAACTAGCATGACAATTCCTGTGCAAAACAGCATTCATCAAGGGACTAATGCCCCATATCCCAGAGAGTAGTGTCCACATTACTTACTTTATTTTTTCTTACTTATGTTTACTCATAGCAATGTTAATCCTGCTGCTTTGTGGGTTTGATTCCCAAGGAAAACATCTTTCTGGTTTTAAAGGGTTATTGGGAGCCACCACTGTGCCTGGGGAATAAGAATTTAGAATGTGAAGAAGGCAAGTGACTGGAGATACCAGAATGTGTAGACACACTCCTTGGGATGATGAACTGGTGAACTAAAGATGATCACTCTTTGCAGACTAATGTTCTGCTGGGTAGTGAGAAATCAATCCATACCATTTCTGGTCAGCAAAATTTCCTCTTCAAGCTGAGGGACTCCAAAACAACTTTAATATGACACTTTCATTGCATACGATATCTGTGGATGCAGTGGAGCCACAGACTTGTGCAGTTAAAACATAAAGGGGACGCTATTTCCCTGGCTCATGCTCAGCTCTTTAATCCCTAATGCAACAGGTGAGATTAGGCATGACTCATGCTTACCTGTTTTCTGGAAGCTGTCAGGGAGATGGATAAAGGCCATTGCTCTTTTCATTAATATCTCTTTGGAGTAACAAATGTTTGATTCATTGTTAGTACCAGCATCTACATTCTGAAAATTGTTACCATCTTGTTCAAGTATGAGTTTGGAAGATGCATTGCATCCCAGAGCATAGAGTTACCTGGAGACGGGCCTGCTGGTGTAAAGAGGTTGGCCATGTGGGTCAGACTTTCAGGATGAGTTTAGGAAGCACAGATCCACAAATCTGGAGCAGTCTCCAGCAATTCAAGAATTCTGTTTTCCCAGAAAATTACTTCCCCCACACCCACTTTCTGACTTCATCCCACTCAGATACAATGGTTTGACCACTGTCCTCATGTGTTCCATTCTCTTGGAGGGGTGTATTGTCACTACACAAAACACAGTCCCATATACTACCCAGGAATCTAGCTGGTATCTGAAATCTCCCAGCTCAGGCTGCAGCCAGGCTCCCTGCAAGACAGAGGGTTCCTCTAGCCTGACCTCAGATTCTTACCATTTTCTTTGTGCTTGGTAATGAGTCTGCAACAGATGCTCCTTTTCACAGAGGACCACTGCTTGGATGCTTTCTCCAGAATCTGAGGAAGTCAAATGCCTCTGTCTAGACCAGTTGAGATGGTCTACCATTTTACCATTTCCTTCACGGCAAACAACGTCTGAAGAAAATGGTAAAAAATCACTTTTGGGCTAGATCTGCATACAGGAAAAGAAATATCCAAGGTGAAAGAGTGATCAGATGAAACAGAAAGTATATTTCCCAAACTTGTACATCAGGGAAGTCAGTGACATCTGAGGACAATGATCTCATAGTAGTAAGAGTAAAAAAGGCCAGACTAGCTTGAAAACCTTGAGATAAATGCTCAGTCACCGAGCAACACAGAAATGCCATTCCCTCTCAGAAATAACTTCTGCTGGACTCAAAGTAGCAGATTCAGAATTTTGAAATAACTTTAAATAGCTTTAAACCATGACTGTGGCTCTGTATTTTATTTTCTGTTTGGTTTACATGCAACAGAATCCAGCAGAAGGTTCTCTCAAAATTCCTCCATTGGTAATTCACCATATTCTAAAAAAGTTAAGTTCCGACACTTGCAAGTCTCAAAGTGGTTGAAACTATTGTGAACTAAGAACATTGCATTTTCCTTGCACCCACCATAGGAAATGCTTTGCAGCTAGCACTCCCCTGAATGACTTCAAGTGCAACATTCTATACTATAGCCCATAAATCAACGCCTAGAAAAATGATTTCTTGTCTCAAAGGGACTGGTCCTCCACCTCTGAAGTTTAGTGTTCGTATCTGGGCTCTGATATTCCAAACGTGTGAGTGTGGGGAACTGCAATGTTGTTGCATGGCGAGCAGCAGAACGCTTAGCAAGGGACATACTGAGACATGTAGAGTACCACTGGACTTCCTCCGTCAGCCAGGTCACAGAAGGTACATCATTACATAAGGAGTCAGAGAATGAATCCCAAGCTGTGTTTATGGCTGGTTTCTCTACCAAACCTATTTTGCTCTCTGCACAGCTGAAACGCATCTGGTAAACAGTGAGAAATGTGTCTTTAAACAACTTAAGTCCATTCTTCTGATCCTCGGCCAGCTGGGGACTGTTTAGCCCTCTGTATAATTCAAAGAAGCCTAAGGCTGCGTTTTCTGCCCTGTGCTGACATGTCCTCTTCAGAGGAGGTGGGGAGAGCAGGTGGTAGGGAGTAGGCATAGCCCTGCTTGGATTCTCCTCTGTCTGGAACAGCAGAGCTGGAGGGCAGCTCTCTGCCTGCTTTTGTGCTGTTGAGGCAAATGTTACACCAAGTGTTGAGTCTGCTCTGCATGAAGCAATTGGTTAACTTCAGAGATCTATTTATTTATTTTAGCATAAAACACTCTTGAGGGCTTCTGATCTAGATGGGTCATGAGTCAACAAATGCTGTATTTATTCCAATATCACACCATGTTGCTGCCCTGGGCTTGTTTCTGATCTCAGGCAGTTTAAGTGGAGTTTCGATAGCTGGGCAGCTTTGAAAATTGGCAGCTCAGACAAAAGAAGAAAACTACTGAAGTTCCAACACACTCATTCAACATAATTGTCTGACATCTGTAGCAGTTAATTGCTGGAGATGAGAAGCAAATAAATCTCTGGTTTACGACCATACAGAGATCAGCAGCATTACAAAGCAGGGTCTGTTTCACATAATGGACAAGGAACAGGCATAAATTGATTTTCATTAGCACTGTAAATAATTCTGCACTGTTTTTCATAGCTCTTATAAGACAAGGAGTTGGGCTCAGCCCAGGATGCTTTCAACTTTTCTTTCTCCAGTTACATAGGTTTAAAGTGCAAAGACTGACTAACCCATCAAAAAGACTTTGCTTTAGTCTCTAACCAGTGTTAACTCTGACCAACCACAGTAAGAAAGTTTATTTACAAAATAAATTTTGGTGGACAAGTTCAGTGACATCTCAGCAAGTCAAGCAGAAAAAGCTTACAATGTGTTAACAGGCCCTTGCAGGAAGGGGAGATCTAAACCAGTTACTCATTGCTATTTTTAAAACATCAGTTGCACGCAGAATAAAACTACGTACTTTTTACTTAGGCTGAACTTCATTTCAGCATTGTAGTCAGTCATGCTACTAGTGCTGAAATGGAGGAGTTTTAGCTGTTGAAATCAATGGGACTCTGCTTACGTACACGAGTAGACTTGAGGTTGAAGGAAAATCAGGCACCATATGTCTCATCTATTATTCTCCCTCTCTAAATATAGCCCACAGTATTGCTCAGAAAGTATGATGGGCTCACGCAAACTGGGCAACCTTCCAATATGATGTCATCACGTGGGACATCCTGCCTTCCATAGTGGGGGCCTTAAGGCCTTCTCCAGCCAGCTGGCCCTGCCATTCTCCTGCATGTGTATCCTCCTGGAAGTAGGGGCCAGCTTTTGATACCATACCCAGGATCTCTTCTCATGGTTTTGCTTTCCGTTCCTGAAACAATAATATTCTGAGGGCCTTTGGAGTGTACTGGAAACCACTAAAATTGCTGGGAACAAAGGAGGCCTGTTAGCTTCCCCCAGTCCAGATGTCAGGGTGAGTTCATTATGAACTCCTTATCCCCCTCATCGAAATTCCTGTCAGGAAGAGAGGTTGGAAAGGGGCCCAAGTAACTCCTCCAAAGACTATTCACAGATTGGCAGCCCCAAGTGTTCACTACCTATAAATTAAGCCTATGAAAACATGCAGTTACTAAAAATAACTCATTTGGGTGTCTTTCTATTTGTTTTTCATTTTGAGGGGCATGGCAGCTATGTGTCATTTTATCTTTTTTTTTTTTTTGCTATTTTTTTTTTTTAAAAAAAAAGAGAATATAATCAGAGTTCCTTGTATAATAACTTGACTCCAGAAGCCACAATGCTAGAGGACAAAACTACTCCAGTTAGGTTTCTCACAGAGCTGTGAAAATGGATTACCATAGTCATGGATAGTTCCTTGGTACAGTCTTCTCTTGTCAGGTTATCAAATTGTACCAATTTTGCTCATCAGAAGAACAGTAATAGAAAGCAGTTGTCTGCCTTCTGGTAGCTGAAGGCTTGCGTGTACAAGAGTAAGAGACATACTTAAATTACCTCTAACTACCTCGATTTTTTACAGGAGCTACTTTTCAACCCAATAGGGAGGCTACAAAACAAGATTCAAAAAGCCCTCTAGAGAAGTCTCTTATGGAGATACTGTCTGAGATGAGACACACTCTCAGGTATACAGTATGTGTATCTTTTTTTACATAAAACTGTTAATTTAGAAAACATTATTTTAAAATTTAGGTACACCCCTTTTTCTGGTAGTATTCATAAAATACGTATTTTAAAACACAGCAACCAACTATTCTTAAGTCAGAAACAAAAGTTTCTGACAAAGTGTAAATAGGTCCTAAAGATTAAATCCTTGATCCTGAATTTATCCTTGAGATCCTGCATTTATCCTTGATTTCCTGAACCATAGATATCCTGTATTCATCATAGATGCCTTTTACATATTGGAACAGGATCTTTTGTTATGCAATTTGTTAACAGTCGAGGAGCAAGAGAATTCAGAGGATGAATTGTGTAGTGCTAGTTTAGGTATGTTTAGATGAAGAGGAGTTTTCCTACCACTACTTCAATTCTGTAAGATTATCATGTTTCACTCGAGAAAATTCAAGGAACAAACACAGGCTTTAGCAGCCTCTAGTGTTTCAAATGTAGTCCTGTGATCTCAGTTTACTCCAGAAGGATGCTGTGGCTGCGCTGAATCCCTGTAGGTAATCATATGATGCACTCTTAAAAAGGAGAAAAGTGAAAAGGAAATAGCAAAACTGTAGGGAAGTTGCCTTTGCATTGCAGACAAAGTTGTGTAATTTATACTGTAATAAAGCAAAAAATGGAAGGAACTAGAGGTGGCTTGTTTTCTGATGTGAAAAGTTGCAAACCCAAGCAATTTTTACAAATGTGTATTGAAAGATCAGCATATTTTCAGAATAAATGTATTAAAATAGGTCTTAAACTTTTTCTTATTGCAGCATGACTAACGAAGAGGGAGAGAAAACTAGGGTGAGGTGTGGAGTCTTTACTGATAAGGAGTGAGTGGCCCAGGAGGAGAGAGAAAAAAAAAAAAACCAGTACAGTGAATGTGCGTGCTTTCCACTTTCATCCAGGGGAGTATAGAGGAGAAGAAACTGTCAATATTGCAAATGTCATCTTAGGGATAATGGGTTTTGGTCAGTAACCAGGCCTCCAGCAGACAGAAGGAACTCTCCAAATTTTAGACCCTACTTTGCTGCATCATCAATATAATATATGCAGTATATTGACTGATATTAATATGTATGCACCACCAGTAGTGAGCTCAATACCAAGGGATTTAAGAATGCTCTACTCTGACATATACTTTGATACTTTTATCTGCTCCCTCAAAGACTACTTTCTATTCCACAAGCACTAACCCTTCACCACATAGAATTGTTGTTATCCCTTTGCATTTTCGTAGGCACAATAAAGTGTAGGAATGTTTCTCATGCAGCGTACAAGTCAGCTTTTGGTTTTTGATTCTCACTTTTGTGCCTGCCAGCACTTTTCTTCTTTTTCCCCCACTCTTTGCCTGTCATGCCTTTTTTTTTTTTCATACAGCTTGTGCATTAATCATGAGTCATTGTACATAAGAGGTCTGTGTGAGTGCAAGTGGATCACTCAAGGTGAGCACAGCCAGTCTTACCTGAATACTGTGTCTGCAAGTGTCTTGACAACCTTGTAAATTAAAAGCAGTATTCACCCTGTTACAGGTTGAAGAGTTATGGCTGAAAATAATCACTATGCAGGATGTACACACCCAATCAATCAATCCCTCAGCTTGTTGACAAAAATGCTAGGTATGGTAATTTACTGTTTAAATATTGTGAAATGAGACGGTGGTTTCAGCAACTCCTAGTCAGCAGGTCTTGCATCACACACGTGAACAAAATGTCACAATTGCTTCTAATCAGCAACCCTGTTGACAATCTCAGCAAAAGCTCTGGGTGACACAGGCAGGGAAACTTGACTATCATCACAAGAATGTGATATCTTGGTAGAGTCGTGGAAAGCTGTCAGAGCTGTCATCCATGCTAGCCTTCACCTCTGCTTAAAAATCTTCAACCTCCAAAAGGATTAGAAGGTCTAGAATCAGTGAAAGGATGAGAAAAGAGAGGAGAGAAAGTTTTGAATGAGTTATTGTGTGTATAAATCTTAGGGGTAAAGTTCATTCATATACTTGAGCATTGCTTGGCTTTAGCAAAACACAGTATGCAGTGTGAATGAAATCTGTAAGCTTGAGTGCTAAGCTGGAACAGCCTATATATATATATGTGTTATAAAGCTACATGGTCACTAAGTCTGTAGGACCAATGAGTACTAAGCACTGTTAGAAATCAAGCTATTTACTTGCCCATGTCTGAAAATATCAGCCAGGAATGACAGCATACCATTTTTGGCAGCTAACCACATCACTAGATTTAGGTGGGAATCCAAGATATGCTTCAAAGACCATTAAGCCTTTGAATTTTGGTTCAAGCCTCAGTTAGTCCCAGGGAATCTAACCTGGTATAGCACTTTCTTCCAACACGCTCAGCATTTAAATTATACGAGCTTAAACTTGCTTGGGCTTGGTAAGAATCCCTAAGCCTTGCATCCACTCACTGATACAGATCTTGCATTCACTTATACACTGCCTCTCAATTTGGCCATTAAGTCAAAAATAGATGCTATCTGCTTTACTCTCTACCTTCTGGGATACAGAAAAGACTCTAACAGAAATGCAACATAAGGGAACATGCAAGCTAAACTAGTGGGTAATTCTCAGAGAACCAAAGCAGACAAACCTGTCTTTCTGGAAAGTGCAGTCTTTTTTTTTTTTTTATTTTTTTCATACCACAATACCTTCTAATGTCTCATCAGATTGAAAGTAAGGAAGACAGGTGATAATTAAATGTCCGGTGATGCTATCAGTGAGCTTTCATGGCTAGTGTACAACACATTAATTCTACACATTTTGTATAATATACTGAAATAGTTTTAATTTCCTAACAGCATGGAGAAGGGAGGGAAGGTGGGGGGAAAGGAGGGAGTTCTCACTCAGGGCTGTTTTCTGCAGCAGTAGAATATGACTGAAGGCTTACTTTAACATGTTCTCATGGTACCGAGGGTTCTGCGTTCATTGTCCATTTGCATGTGGATTATCCTTGAAGCAAAGTATTAATAAATGACAACACAAAATCCCAGCTAGGAAACTCCAAGGGATTTATAATTTCTTTTCAAAATGCACAGCAAGGCACCGAGTTATTTATTTACACAGATTGCCTATTATTTTATTACACTGTTGTGTGCTCTGAAGTCAGGAGATAAACAGTGGTGGAAAGAACAGTAAACTCATCATAATTCTACTTCAGAATAGGCTGTGGATCAAGTGTGATATTTAGACTTTTCTTAACCTTAATAATATCTCTGAGAATTGTGTGAAGTCATCTTCCCTCATGCCTCTTTGAAATTCATATTCCAGAGACTCAAACTGGTAGCTGAGATTAAATTGGTAGCTTTGTGGTATCTTAACCACTTTTAAGCAAAAATATCACTGGTTTTGTTTATTTCAACATTTAGGCTTATTGCTAAAATTAGAGAACTTTGATTTAAAACAAATGGCTGTCATCTATGATGGATTATACCTTCTTTTCACTGTTCCTGTAAGTTGAACAGTGCTGGCATGAAGTTCAAAGACAGAAGTTCAAGTGGCAAGTTACAGTTACAAGACTGGAGTCCATTTCTTAAAAATTAGAAGCTAAAATGACCCCTCAGATCACAAACCACAAGATGACTTAGAAGATCCAAAGCACTACCGTGAAGTTAACAAAGTAGATGGCAATTATTTTTCTTAAAATTAAGACAAGTTCTTGGAGATACGATAATAACTTGTCATAGTAAAGAAGTCACACGGAATACCTCCTTTTATACACAGTACTGGCTTTCACATAATGTATTTATTGGAGAGGTCTGCTTCAAAATCAATAGCAGTATGGAAAAGCATCAGTCACTTTATATCAAGACTCACATTTTTGTTCTGACTGGTAGATGAGATGTTGCCAAAGCAAGTAAATTAAATATTATTACAAGCAAGCAGTGCTACACCTTATGAATGTATGACTCATTGAATCAAATGGTCTTCAGTCTTCTACTGCTTCCACAGCATAAATGGCTTTGCTAGTGGACATTATCAAATGAACATGACCTGAATTAATACTATAACTGAAATGAAGTTAATATTGTTCCTGTGAAATGAAATAGTATGGAAAAAGGAGGTCCACAGCTATCATTCAAAATTCATACATTTAGCAAAAGGTTACTAAATTAGGGCCAAATTGTAATACTCCACCTTATACAGAACAGTAATGAATCTCAAAGTAGTCTTGTAGGAATGAGTGGAGTGATTTGGAGTAAGCAAAATGTGATTAAGGGCATGAACATCATTAAGACCCTGTGCAGTTAAGGAAAAGAGAACATAAAACTCCCACCATCAGCTGTCTTAAGACTGACATTTTTTTGTTTCCCACAAACGTATGACAGCGTTGCTCTGTTTGCCTTTGCACCATCTGCATTTCCTGGTTTGAACTTTATGGCTACATACTACTATCTCTTCTACAGGAACAGCTAAACAAAACAATATGTTTGGTTTCATTGCTGCTGAGGATATTTGAAACTTTAGTAAATCTGTGTGCATGTGTGAGTGGATGTGCTAGAGAAAGAAGGATGCCATGAAAATACGGAAGATCAGTGAGATCTTAAATAATATTTACTTAAGGAATTTACTGTCACAGATAATGGCAGAATTGAATTACTGTGTACACAATGACTCCTGATTCATTAATATTAGTATTAGAAAGGCATCTCTTCAACTGTTACAGTAATGGTTCAAACTGAAAAGCCACGGCACATTTTCTTGATCCTGCACAATTCAGGAGCATGTGCAGGGCCTCGAACAGCAGGGAAACAGAAATTTTCTGATAATTCCAAATTGACACAGATAACCTTGGCTTTCAGGATGTGAGTAATGTCCTTAATAAAAGAAGCACATCATGAAACACAAAAGGAAACAAGATAATAACTTCAAACACAGATGAAACTTTTATGAATCAGCATACACAATGCCAACTTACAGAAATATAAAGCAAAAGAACAAATTATTTTTAAATTACAGTGCAAAGTGAGTGACACACCCTGTCCTTCTTAGCTGTAAAGAATTACATTTTTAACATCACCATCATGATAAGTTTGTCATTACAGACAAATATCTTCCTTTTTCTTTTTACTACTGAAATAATACTGACAACTTTTGGTCTGGGACTTAAATATTCATCTGAGGGAATGGAAGATGTTAAAGATCCTTTCTGTTCTTATCAGATGTTCCATGGCACATGACAGAGTAAAAACAGTAGTCACCATGATCATACCTAGGTCTAACCCTACTATACCCTACTATGCCTAACACCAGTTGAAGAATCAAAGGGAGAAGCTGCTGTTCAACAGAATAGCCTTGTACAGATTTCAGTGTGCTCCAAGAATTTCCCATTAAAGAAGACAGAATGTGAGATGATGTGGTGTCAAATTAACTTCTGTGCAACGTCATGTGTCTAAAATTCAAGGACCCACAATATGATGAAACAGGTTTGAAAACTGACTTATTAAAAATTCTCCACATATTAATTTTTAACTTTGAGATTTGGGGCATTTAGGGTTTTACTTGTTCGTATTTTTCTTCATGATCCTTAAAGAATATGTAACTTAAAAAAAAAAAAAAAAAAAAAAGAAGCAGAAGATGTGAGCATCACATAATGGACAGACCTGGGATATAGAAATTCTAAAATATGAACATGTTAGGACCACAAATGGTGAATGAGACAGCTGACTGATTTCTCTGTTAATTAATATAATGGTTCTGACTAGGATGGAGTTAATTTTCTTCATGGCAGCCCATAGGGTTCTGTGTTTTGGCTTTGTGGCTAAATCAATGTTGGTAACACACCAGTGTTTTGGTTACTGCTCAGCAGTGCTTGCACAGCATCAAGGTTTTGTTTTTCCTGCTCTGCACCCTCAGGCAGTAGGGTAAGAGGTGGGCAAGAGGCTGGGAGGGGGCACAGCCAGCCAAAAATGACCAAAGGGATGTTCTGTACTCTACAACGTTGAGTGGGTGGATGCTTAACTGCTGGCTGGGGTCAACCCGCCACAATGAGCTAACAGGATTTCATCCTGAACTTAATTTTGGGAACAAATACCTTACAAATGACCTGATTGTAGGATATAACAGTGGACTGAAGCAATTGGATCAAATCACTTTGGATTCTAGAATAAACAAAAACAGATTTTCAATTTTACAGGAACAAATTTTGAGAAGCTGGGTGCAAATTGGTTAGTTTGACTAGGAAGAGCAGCTTATAGATTTGAGTACACACAGAATTACATGAGGTCTATGTGCTGCTACTACCCAGAGCCAGACTTCCAAGAAAGGAGAAAAAAAATTGCTAGGAATGGGTTACAGACTTACTAAAATTAATAAATACATCAGACAGGATGCTAAAAGGACAAATAGGATTGGAACACAAAAAGATTGCTATGATTGTACGTTTGCTTGATAAGCAAAAATGCTCTGTCTTAAAGGTTAGGGGGAAAAAAATGCAGTTAAAAGGCTAATTAAGATTTACTTCGGAAGGAAAACAAAAACTAACGTTAATGATGTCTTCACCAGCTATACAAGAGACGAACAAGGAAAGAAAGATGGGCTGGGAAGAGAAGGATGATTAAAAATGAAAAAGGGAATGTCCTAGATACTAAATTAATACTCTAATTTTCAGTAGAAATAAAGAATATGAGAATAATCACAAGGTACCTAACCAGGAATGAGAGTAGGAATAGTCATTTCAAAGTGAATGCAAAGTTTACACTGCTGACTCATGAAATGAATGAAGGAGAGGACCAGCTAAAACACTAAATGAAGCACACATGAAATTGAAAGTTCAGTAGCAGACATTTTTAATGACCCTATCAGTTTGGGAATGTGTGGTGCAAAGATGAGAGAACAAAACCTCTGACTGGAGATAGCATATCTAATTACAAAAATTTTGAGGAAAAAATTTTTGCAATTGGTGAAGTGATCTAGGTGGTTACATTTAGCCACCCCTACAGTAGCCTTTAACACAGATTTTTAAAATCAAGAACAATAAGCTGTGGAAGCATATGGAAACACATCCGGACTGTAGTGTGGTTTGCTTTATCAGAGGTGCATATTAAGTTAGTCTGACATAATTTATGTTCAACAAGATAACTTTCTTGTAAGATAAGAGTAAATGTCATGTTTCTAAGAGTGCAGATAGGATAAATCAGTTGGTACTTAACCACGCAGGAAATTATTGTTTAAGGAGTTCAGGAAGAGTGTTAATATAGAAGATTGATAAGGCAAAAACCAAGCAGAAGGCTAAAGTGGGCATATATTGAGAAGAAATTTACCAAGATGAAATTATCACCAGTGGCATTTCATACCCATCAGTCTTAGAACTGATCCTACACAGTGTTGTCATTAGTGAGAGAGCAAGGTGTGTGCTCATGAGGACTGCCAAATGAAGATATTGCTGAGCACTAGCTTACTACACAGGAAGTATGACCTCTAAGACAGAGCAGCAGCAATGGGCTTGCATAGTACAAAGCACACAGGCATCTACTTAGTAACTGCTAACAAAAGCATTTTCTAAAAAATGGTTGGTTATCACCTGGATATAAATGAGAAGCACATGAAACAGGAGAAAATACTCAACCAAAGAATGACAGGGAGTTTGTCAGTGTGATGTGGGTGTAGAAAGAGATAAAAATGAGACCAGACTCTACCATTTTTGCTTAATACAAGAAAGTGTTTCAGGCTTCTACATAATACAAGACATTGATATGAGCTAGGGCAGAAGATTTTACACCATTCTAGTCAGTTGTATTCACAGAAATGTATTTTAACCTGGAATGGAGACAGAAAAGGCCTATAGGAATTGTATGGTTAATAAAGGATCCATCCCATGGGAGCAACAGAAATTTGGCAAAGGGTTATTTCAAATAAATTAATAAATACATACATAAATAAATAAAGATGAGAGTAAATGCTAGAATACTTACCTAGGTTTCTATCACAAATGTTATAAACTTCTTTTTCAAACAACAGGGATAAGAAAAGAACCATATTTGATGCAAGGCAGACTACGGAAACCCATTGAAAGGCTCTGTGTGACAGTGAAGTATGAACTTAGACATAGGAATCAGGTCAGTCAAATGAGTATCTTCCTAGGGAGTTCTTGACAGGCAAAAGCAAAATTGCTTTATTTCCGATGAGAAGACATACAACATCTTTTTGCAACTAAGTTATTCAAAGCTCTAGTCCTTCGGGCACTTGGGCACTGTGTCAAGGTAAGACAGTTAAACTGCACCTAGACCCACACTGGTTTACATTCAGACAGTGTCAATACTTCTCCAATATACTTTCCCACTTCCAGATCTGGGGCTAGGACAGGTAGAGAGAGCTTGAGTTCATCCATACCACCCCTGGGAGGGACACACCATCTGTGGGACCTGCAGGAAAGATAAAAGGGATCAACTTAAGCTGCGCTGTCATTTCATGTTAAACTGAATTGTGTTTAACGATTATATAGACGCACTAAATCAGAAGGAAACTGCCCTCATCTGATATAATTCAATTAACTAGTAGATTTGAAAGCACTTTAAGCATATCAACTTCATACCCTTTGCTATTTATCTTTGCATCCTGGGTATGACAATTCTTCCTTGGCATTCCAGGAACATTTCTGTGAAATTCTGAAGGACGTGCAGTTTTTTTCCCACTCTGTATCACTTGTGTTCTGTCTGCCTCCTTTTTGACAGCGCAAAGTAAGAGGTCGTAGATCTCCCTCAGCTCACTCTTTCCGCAGAGGGAGAAATAGGCATGTTTTTCCCACTCTTCATCCTGCCTTTGCACTGGAGACATTGCAGGGAGTCCTCCTGTGGCTAAATCCATGAAGATTTTTCTATCACGGCCTCTTGATAAGTATTGCAACTTGGCTGTCTCTTGTTTTACCTTTTTGATTTCCATTCTCCACATTAAGTGTAAATGCTTATCCAAATTGCTTATTTTAAAGGTTTAAAACCCATGAGTCAATCTCTTCAGGTACATTTTGGAATTGAGGCAAGCTGAAAAGCAAGAAAAGAGCTTGGAGCTGTTGCCTTTACTTTCAGAGCTTCCAGAACTCCTTCAGGACACAACACCAATTGAAGAAAGCTAGAGCTCTATTTCTGCCTTTCCCCTCTTTCTAGTAAATAGAGAATTTGTTTAATCACTTGTCTAGAGGAACAGACACTTTCAAATATGCCAAAAAGTACTGTGAGATTTTCAGATCAAACTGCAAGAAACTGTAATGTAATCATTCTGACATTTTCAGACTGAAGAGTGATTGTGGAAAGCAGAAGTGTCTCAGTCACGCTTGGCCCCTACAGCCTAACAAGGAAAATTGTAAATCAGTCTCCAGGGGAGCAGAGCAAAGCCACCTCCATGCCCTTTTCCCTCCTACCCTGGCAGCCAACTGAAGGCTACACAAGGGGACCAGGTGCAGAGGGAGCTGATTTTGAGCTTGTGCACCCTAAAATTCTTCTGCTCATCTGTGATTTCAGCTATTGCTTCTGTGGGCTTGCATTGATAAGTTATGCACAAGTTGTGTACATTTCCCCTTAATGGCAGCCTCTTGGAAAGTCAAGGTAAAGAGGGGAGTTTGAAATTTATCCTCCTCTATGTAGGAAAAGCTTTTTATTTCTTCACTCATGGAAATACATCCTTCTTTCAAAGTATTTCTGGTACTATAAATATATTTGGAATATTATTCCAGCATAAATGATACATGTCTCAGGTTAACTTCTAACTCAGATTCTGAACTAGGTTGCCCATGAGACAAATGGAACATTATCAACACCAAGTGTCTAAAATTTTTGATGTTTGCCATCAGTTGTACCTTTCCACAGAGAGCTGAAGCAGAATTTCTTTTAAAACTGTAAAATCAATGAATTAGGTATTCCCTTTGTTCATGAACAGTGGAACTGATGCAGACAGGGCAATCTGGTATTAGCTGAATATGGAGCTAAAAAACCAGAACTTTCTTCTGTCAAAACACATTTTACATTCAGATATTTCTATTGACTACTGAATCTGTTTGGAGAAGATGTATGAAATGTACCAACAATAAATTAGCATTAAACTACACTAACATGAAGGATGTTTACTCACACAACTATGGCAGTTCAACTCTGCTTTGTATACACTGGCACTGAGGATCAAGTGAGTACCCTATCACCAGGTCCTCTCATTATTTTTTCATGTATTGGCCTAGCAGTTGGTAATCATAGAATGCTCTGAGTTGGAAGGGACCTCAAGTCATCTAGGCCAACCCCCCTGCAGAGCCCCATCAAGCCTGACATTGAAGGTCTCCAGGGACAATAATGGGTATTCTGACTTGGCTATATCTGCCAGTAACTGTGTAAAGGCCAGTCTCACAGAAGTCACCTTAGCATTTATTTTGGGTAATAACTTCTGATTTGAGGAGGTCTGAAATTAGGTAGTATTTAAAGGTTACCATATCAGGACACTTGTTCAGACATATACATTTTAAGCTGGAACTTTTTAGGATTAATTTTGTGTATAGAATCTCATCTTAAAAGCCAACTTGCTGTGAAAAACAAGAAGATACTATCATCTTTCAAGTTAAATCAGGGATAATAGATTAAATATTTTGCTTACTGTTTTTATTAGCTATTAGAAAAAGTGTATGACTATTTTAGCTACCTTTGTCTGTCCAGCAAATTCCCTCAAATAATTTTTACAACAAATGCAATGGACAATTATAAAATGGTTGCAAAGGACATTTTCAACCCAACTTGAAGGTAGGGCAGCTCTCAAAAAAAACCTAAATTACACATTTCAGTGTCTGCAATGAGAAAAGGTGAAATACAGCCATGACACAGTATTTGTCAATAGCTGTTAATCAGCATGTATGAACACTACTACCTGTCCAGCCAATCAACAGGAGTAATTTAGGACTAGCTAAAGAATGTGAGGTCTCTCTTAAAACATATAAAAATGCTGGCATTAAAAATAAGCTTATTTTCAAGCTTCAAAAATAAGCATTTTTTTAGATAAGATTTCACAAAGCTGTTTTCTTTCCCTTGGAAAACAAAGAAAGAGGTGTAAGCACCTATGACTAATAAGATTTACATTTATTTCTAAGGTTTTGGCTATTGAATTGCAAAGGCTTTGGTGATTTGTAAGAACAGTGGAAAGCCTGTATAACCTACTGCTTCACAAATTAAGATGGGAAGGATTTAAAGCTTGCTATCCAATGTTTCTGGGTAGAGAAAGAGGGATTTTTATTCACCAGCCATCAGCTGACAGGTTTAGTATCAAGTGGATGGTGACTGGCTGCAATCTCACCAACATGTGGGAGTCTGGGCAACAAAGGCAGAAGGTACAGGTCCATGTTTGCAGAAGACTGCCTAAGAAAGCATGAGATGTCTGAAAGAGATCACAGGAAAAAGTTAACTACAAAGAGCTGCCTATTCCCATTTTTTACTTTTTACCCTCCCAAAATGCTGCATATATTCTACAGTCCATTTTCAATACAATAAACAATTTCTTTATCTGAGAGAAGACAAAGTCCTATTCTAGTCCCCTCTATTTGACTCTAAACGTTCCCTAAGTTCACAGGCAAGGAATGCATTTTTTTAAATCTTCCATAAGTTTATATGCTGCTTACATTATCATTTCTAAAATGTGTAACAACATGCTATTTGCCTTGTTTCAAAATTTTGAGACCTTTCTGTGACTTTTCCATAGCCTAGAAATTTCACATATAAATCACAGGGGAAAAAAGGCCAACCTTCTCCTGTTTTCCTGTTCAGTGTTCCAAAGAAAGCAGTTCGGAACAAAGTTGCCAATTGCTAATGTAAACTTCTATACCAGCTCATCCAAATTACCTCAGCTGCTAGACCTGTATCTAAAAAAAGCAAATGCTTGCCAACTTAAAATACAATTTGGCTAAAATGTTCTAATTTGTGTAGATTAAGGTTAGGTGCCAAAGGGAAGTGTATAAATCTAAAGATAAACATACTAACTTATTTAAATTCCACTAAAGCCCCTGTGCCTAGTTTTTCCTGTTGGCTATATCTTTATGTCTCTCAACTTTGACTCTAAATTGATCACTGAAAGACTCCGAAAAGGGTGAGCAGGTTCATCTTCTCTTTGTCTCTCTTTTTTTGAATAAGCCAAAGCCATTTGCCCCTTCATTGCATCTTATAGTACAGCACACATGAGATAATAGAGCTGAAGTTTGGAAAGAGAACGTATCTAGATAAAAATGTGGAGGGGTATTGCACCCCATAAGAACACAGCTGCTACGCTGGTATTGAGGACTTCGTAATACATCTGGGATGTGGGATCATTCTGCTCCAGAGGAACCGTGCTCTGTCCATTGACTGTGCAGGACTTAAGTGCATGTCTGGCATGTGACCCACAATTAGATTTTTTACAAACCTTTAGACTGGGACAGTCCATTGGAAAAAATTCACAGTTAGCCCATCTGCACCTTTACATGCCTGAGTATTTTCAAAACTCTGAACCTGAAAGACAAATTCAGTTACCTACATTACTTAAAAGCCTGACTTTTATATTTGTCAAGTAATAGGAGATGGAGCACATCTAGAAATATGGCTTCTTTCTCAGTGGCTTAAAATTAAGCTTAAGTATCCAAGTCTGCAAATATTGCAGACTTGTCTGTAGAGATACACATTCACATATACTTACCAGGGAGCACGCTTTTGTTTAGGGTGTAGCTCTTGTGTAGTGTCATATTATGTAAAAGTTGCCTTACTGGATTGTCTACAAACAAAGCCTGTAAAGATTTTTTTTTCTTGCTTTAAACAATCATGGCACACGGAATGGTTTATTAAAAGTACAGCACAATAAAAGTGAAAACAAACGACAGCAATAGTGTTAATATCATACCCCAGTTTTACTGGTGTAATTACAACCTCGTTAGAACATGCCTGTCACTTAAGGACTTTTATTTCTCTTCTCCATTTATTAGTTTAATTTCATAGAGAGAAGTCACTGACATTGATTCTTTGAGAATTTTGTTTGTCATCTTTGCTGTGAAGCACAGAAAGGTGAGCAGCGACTGCTGCAGAAGTCAAGAGACTGCGTGGGGGAGTGGAGAGCTCACTTCAACCCGTTGGAAAAGTCCTACTTAAGGCCATGGGCAGCTGTGTAGGATGCTGTACCAGTATTGGTACATGAGGTTACTTCCAGTCATTTCTCTCCAGCTGCTTTTAAGTGGTGTTTTTGTGTAGTTTACTGATTTCCCAGCCCCTGGAGGACACATAAGTGTTCCTTAGTCCACTCATGCCAAAATGAGCTCGTTAGCTCAAATAACTACTATGTTACACATCTTTGCTCTGGCTCACATTGACTAAGGTGAATCACTCCTAACAAGTTCGTTTCCTCTAGCAGATGTAAGAGAGTTGGTGTGAAAACTCATAAGCAGCTACTGCAGGAAGGAGCTGCGTCCAGAACAGGATACTTACTGACAGTCTTAAGTGTTTACTTACTATTATCATTTATTAGCCAAAAAATGTCATTAGTTCAGAATTTAGAGAGGAAAAAGGTAAATATTTACCACATTTACTGTCAGAAATTAAATCTGTCTGAAGGAATTTGGAATTGTATTTAGTATGTCATTTTTTTTCTCTAAGAAATAGAACTCTGAATCTATCCTCTCTAAATATGTCAGTTGAGTTAGTGGAGTTATTGACATACAAAAGTGGTGCAAAATCAGATCACTGCTAATATAACCCCTCTTATCACTAGAATAGTAGGAGTGTTTTGGCTAATACTTAAAGACCTGTTAGAAAACTCAGAGCTCTCAATTTATTTAAAGATTGCCTACAGCAATTGTCTTCGTATTATCTACCAGTTGGACTGTAAATGTCACTAATGGAACTGAGTAAAGAGAATATTTTTTTTTTTCCCACATTTTAATTGTCACCAGTATGTCTATACTCTTCTGCCAGCTACAGAATGGATAAAAATTTAGACATTCCCTTTCCACCCCGTAGCACGTCTCAAAGAGATGGAAATATTCTTCCTCAATAAATTTCAAATCAATCCAATTCCAATAACTTCACATAAAGAAGGCAGAATGTAGATTGGGCATAGCAATATATACACATATATACCTTTCAATCAGATTATCTTAACATATTCTCCTTTAATTGGTTGCCTCCTTGGGCACATCTCTACTTTACACAGCTCCTGGGCTGCCAAAGCTAAGATGTATCAATTATACTTTACCTGTTTACACTTTCTCCTCTGAGTTATTGTTATGAAATGAGTAAAGTAGCCTCTGAAGCTTGGTATGTGTTTGTTTTGTTTTATTTAATATTTTGAAAACCATAAATCTCAGTATGACTCAAAGATAAATTAAATGTCTTGCCTTCAAAATTAATAAAGGTGTTTTGTTATTTACTGTTTTCTGTAGTCACTAAACAGTGCTCTGACCCATTAAAGTGCAATGCTCTGTTTGATTCGCTGCGGCAGATGAGAATGCTTGCAGCTGGCAGTTTTGATGAAAGTGTCATGCAGGGGTTAAAGAGATGCTGGAATGAATTTACTTAGATTAGGTTCAACAAAAGAAACAGGTATGTGATGCAGTAAAGCATATACCTTTAATGCAAAGGCCTGAAGTGTTCTGTGTGGGATAAGAGGGGAGTCGGGTGAATGCTTTGGTCCAGATGGCTCAGGGATTAAGGAAGTGTGAAGGGAGGAAAACTAAGAAGTGTTGATTATTTGTCATAGAATAAAAGTTCAGAAGAAGAAAAAAGAAATAATACTGCCAACCATTACTAACCATGGAAAATAAAACAGGTAGGATTTTGTTTTCAAAGACTATATATGCCAACAGCTCATGGAAAAAGTCTCTGTTTTCAGAAGAAATCTGTCTCCAGTGTTGACCAGGAAGCTCACAAAGAATCACAGAATGGCTGAGGATGGAAAGGACCTCTGGAGGCCATCTGGTCCAACGTCCCTGGTTATGCAGAACCACCCAAAGCTGGTTGCCCAGGACTATGTCCATGTGGCTTTTGAATACCTCCAGGGAGGGAAACTTCACAGCCTCCCTGGGCAACCTGTGGCAGTGCTCAGTCACCCTCACAGCGAGAAAGTGTTCAGAGGGAACCTCCTGTGTTTCAGTTGATACCTCTGGTCCTGTTACTGGGTGCCACTGAGCCTGGTTCCTGGGAGTCTGGCTCTCACCTCTTTACACTCTACCTCAGGCATACATTGAGAAGACCCTCCCTGAACCTTCTCTTCTCCAGGCTGAACATTCCCAGCTCCTTCAGCCTTTCCTCATAGGAGACATGTTCCAAACCCTTAATCATGGCCCTTCACTGGACTGGCTCCAGTATGTCCACATCTCTCTTGTACTAGGAGGCCCAGAATTTGACACGGTACTCCAGGTGTGGTCTCTCCAGTGCAGAGTAGGGAGGAAGGATCATGTTCCTCAGCCTGCTGGCACTACTTGACCTAAGGCAGCACAAGATACCATTACCCTTCCTTGCCACAAGGGTACAGTGCTGGTTCATGTCCAGCCTCCTGCCACCAGGACCACTAGGTCCTTTTCTACAAAGCTGCTTTCTAGCTAAGTGGTCCTCAGCATATGGGGACATCTATGTGGTGCATGAGGTTGTTCTTTGCCAGCTGCAAAACTTTGAACTTCTCCTTGTTGAATTTCACAGGTGTCTTGTCAGCCCTTTCTCCAGACTGTTAACTTCACACTGGATGGCAGCACACTCGTCTGGCCTATTAGCCACTCCTCCCAATTTTGTGCCATCAGCAAACTTGCCGATGCAAGTTTGATGATGCTCAGCACCATCATCCAGGTCATTAATGTTAAACAGTATTGGACACAGTATGGACCTCTGGGGTACACTGCTAGTTACTGGGCTCAAACTGGACTTCAAACCACTGATCACCACACTCTGGGCTACGCCATTCAGACAGCTTTCAATCCACCTCACTGTCTGCTCATCCAACCGATACTGCAACAGCTTCTTTCTGAGGATCCGACGGGAAAGTGTTAAAAACCTTATTTATTGAATCCACGTAGAAATGTTTAGTCCTCATCTACCAGGCCAGTCATTTCATCATAGAAGGTTATCAGTTTGGTTAAAGCATGACTTCTCCTTGGTGAAGCCATGCTGACTACTCCTGACAAATTTCTTGTCCTTCATGGGCCTGGAAATAGTTTCCAGGACCAGCTTCTTCATCACCTTCCCAGGACTCAAGGTGAGGCTGACTGGCCTGTAGTTCCCTGCATCCTTTTCCTTCCCCTTCTTAAAGATAGGACTGATATTTGCTTTTTTTCAGTGCTCAGGCACCTCTCCCAATTGCCACAATCAATCAAAGATTATTAAGAATGGTCCCACAGTGACAAAGCCAGGTCCTTCAGTGCTTGTGACTGTGTCCCATTCAGGCCCATGGACATAGGTATATCCAGTTTGCTTAACTATTCTCTGACTTGATGCTCTTCCACCATGAATACGTCTTCTGTACTCCAGTCTTTCTCCCTCATCTCCAGGGCCTGGGATTCTGGAAGGCCAGTCTTCCTAATAAAGATAGAGGCAAAGAATGCATTGGGTACCTCAACCTTTTCCATGTCCTGTGTAATCAAGCCCCTTGTCCCATTCATCAGTGGGCCCACATTCTTTTTGTCTTCCTTTTGTCATCTATGTACTTACAGAGGCCTCCTTATTGCCTTTGATATCCTGGGCCAGGTCCAGTCCCACCTGAGCTTTAACTTTCTTAGCCACATCTCTGCATGATTGACAGTGTCTCTGCATTCCTCCCAGGTTACCTGTGCCTGCTTTCACCCCCTGTGGGTTTTGGGGTGTTTTGCGTTTGTTTTTTTTTTTTTTTCATTTTTTTCAGGAGCTCCTTGTTCATCCAGGCTGGTCTCCTGGCATTTGTGCTTGACTTCTCACTCATTAGGACAGACTACTCCTGAGCTTGGAGGAGGTAACCATTGAATATTAACCAGGTTCCCTGGTCCCTCTTCCCTCCAAGCCCTTATGCCACAGGACTGTACCAAGCAGATCCCTGCTTTGCTGAAATCCAGCAATACGATCTTGCTTTTTGCCCTGCTTCTTCCTCTCAGGGTCTAAACTCCATCATCTCATCATCACTGCATTCAAGGCTGCCTTAGACCTTCGCATCCATGATGAGCCCCTCCTTTGCTTTTAGCATGTCTGCCCATAGCAGACACCCACTACAACGCCACCAGCACCAGTCTGCTTTTTAACCTATACTCATAAACTCTCAGTTAGTCCATCACCCATCCCTAGGCAGAGCTCCATGCACTCCAGCTGCTCTCATAAAGGGAACCTGCCTCTCCTCACCTTCCTGGCCTAAACAACTTGTATCCCTGTATTGCAACATTCCATTTAGGGGTGCCATCCCACCACATCTCTGTGATACCAACAGGACTACAGTCCTGCAACTGCACACAGATCTATAATCCATTACATTTATTCCCCGTGCTGTTGTGCATGAGTGTACAGGTGCTTTGAAGAGATGCTCCAACATGCTGATTTCCCAGAAAGGGTTTTGGACACTTCCCCATATTGGTGCCTTGTAAAAACTTTCTTCCTTTCATGGAAGCACTGGCAGTGGCCCTCCTTCAGCCCTATTTTCTTAATTTTGTGATCTCTGTCACATCACTCCGGGCCCTTTGCTCATCAGAGCTGTCCATCACTCCCTCACAGGGTTGCTGGCAACATTTTCCCTCCCCATCATTGTTAGTTTAAAGTGCTCCTTCCTTACCAGGTTACCCAAACTTCTGGCAAGGATACATAGAAAGGCCCCCAATAAATAGCCTGACAGATGGCTGCTGGTCAGTTCTGTGTAGCTTTGGAATTGTTCTGTCACATGAAAGGCATGTAGACGGACTTCAAAGAAAAAAATCTCCACAAATACTGGAAAAGCTGTTACTTAAGCATGGGCACATATTTCCATGTTAAAATATGAGACAGAACGTGAACCTTTGTAAATTACTATTAAAATAATACTATAATGGATCTAACTTCTCATAGGTAAATATGAATACTTTTGTGTGTTTAAAGTCCTTAATGTTTTAGGGGTTTCTTTTTTAGTAGAACTGTTATTGAAGTTACTTTTTATTTTTTGGATCTTGTTCAGTTTCCTTCCCCACATAGCAACACACTTTTGTGTCTATGGTTATATTTTAATGTTGGTACCTTGGCATCAGGAGAAGCATCATGTAAACAGTTTGGGAAGATGAAGGCCTTCTGCATTCTGCTCTTGCCAGGCAGAAGTATCATCAGTCAGGGAGGCAGCAACAGAAGAAATATGTGGTTAGGGACATTCTGCTAATAGGTAAAGAAGGCACGCTGCCCACGAACATAAAGCAGAAGGCAGGCTCCATCTTGGCATCTCAGCAACAGCCATTTAGGAACTCTAGTTTCATATTCTGCCTGATGTTAGTTTTCCATTGACGTTATTTACACTTCACCTTGCACATGATGCTTTCCTAGCTAATGGCAAAGAGAGCTCTCTGACATTCTTCACCCATGCGTGTTAATATTTTTGTAGTAAGCCCTGATATCATTAAGAAATTTCTAGCCCTTGTCTTCAGTGCTTTTTTTCAAAGGTGGAAGTTAAACAATGACACTGCACCACCATTTTTCCAGGTTCTGCATTAATATCATTCTCCAAACCTGACTAGCAGCCCTAGATGAGTGTGCAAAACCCACTGTACAGACTGCAACTGATCTCTTATGAGTACTCTGTTACTAGTTTCATTTCTCCCATCATGGGATAAATTTCGGGCTAGAAATATGTCATCTCTCTGGACACAGAGGTTCGAGGCTTCATAACAGACTCAGACCTTCAGCTTTCCGTGGTCAATCGAGTGACTATCATGCACTTTGCTGTCCAGGTAAGCACGAACATAGAAAGGGTGGGTATTGATACATCCTCTAGCATTGCTCATTTGCTCATACACCTTTACTTTGTATCAAGATCCATGGTGACTTGAAGAACAAAACTGTCTTCAATTTGCCCACAAAGCCAGCGTTTTTGCCTTTTTTTTTTTTTTTTTTTTTTTTTGGTGTTGTTCATAAATAGTTTACTGCTCATAGTTAGAGAAGTAAAAGTTGCAGTTTTTGTCAAGCCTGCAGGTGAACATGCTGCAAATGCAGGACACAGTGGCCATGGGGTCGCCTGTCAAAAGGCAGCATGTGGCCCTTGCTCCTCTCCATCCCAGGGCAGTTTATCAATCAAGAGTAGCTCCATTCAGAGCAAAATGCTTCTAGCTGTGCAAAAGGAAGATTAGCCAGCACCCTTCAAGCTAATAACACGCCCACCATGTGGCTTGCCACGGAATTCGCACCACAGCTCAAAACCTGGCAAAACACAGTAACGACTTCGGGAGGAGATGGTCCCTTCCCTGCTGGGATGGCAAAGTGGAGTAAAACCAGCTGTGCCCGTGGCAAGTCAAGCACCTCCTGCTCTCTGCCGGAGCCGACTCGCCACTCATCACCTCGGCAGAAGGGACATTGGGTTTATGGGCAAATGGGACCTACGGAAACGGGAGTGACTGGAAGAGCAGCATTTTGGCAGGAGTAAATTAAATAAAACTGCTAAACCATGACATTTTGCAAGTGGATCCTCATTCTTCCATTGTCTCCACTTTCGTACCGTGTTTCTCAGTGGTACCAAATAATTTCATTCCCTGTCTCTTTTTAATCTCAAAGTTATTTTATTGGGCATCTTGCAAGGGAAGGTTTTTATTGCATACAAGTGAAACACCAAGTGTAGGAAACTCAGGCTCAAATGTTGGACACCTGTCTGCAGCTGAGTACGAAGTTCCCTGGTCTGCTCCTCTCCCTCCAAGACCATTGCTGGAGCTGACATGACAGCATGGCTTTCCTGCCATTTCATGATATCCTTACAGAGGAGGAGCAGCAGGAGGTCTTAAAAAGAAGAAAAAGATAGGAAATGCATGTGCATGTACATACACATCTATAAGGAGAAAATTTCAGGCAACTGACCTCAGTGCTGCATCCACGGCTTTTGTGACACCTTTGTGGATGTGGACCAAAGGTCCATACATCCAGTTTCTAAGGCTGGCCTTTAAGCTGATTCACAGGAAAAAGTGAGAACAGGACAACCATACATGACACATCTCCTAATTTTTCTCTTGATTTCTGGCTGTTTTCAGCTCAGGTAGCTGAAATCTTCCGTGGCTGATGTGGTTTGGCTGCTTAGCAGCTCTCAGTAGACCTGTCTTCCAAGTACTTGTCCAATCTGTCCTTGAACCCCTGTAACCCTTTTGTATGCAGAAGACTCTTGCATCTGTGTTTATACTATTAAGCTAAACAAAGCCAGTTCAAAAGTACAAGCCTTGTCCTACAGTGCTTGATACTGTCAAATTGTTAGTAAGGGCTGTGTCACAAGCTGATCATTATTCCCCCCAAACTAAGCCTGGGCAGGCTGAAGCATCAGCACAGAAAATGCCCACTGGTCTCCCTCCTGTCTGGGTTGGGGGACCATTCCCAAAACTGTAATCCCAGTGAGGCTCTGTGGTTGCGTGGTGGCTTGAAGGAGATGTACTGAGCAGTCTGGATGTGGCTACTCTGTTTTAAGGGATAGGAGAGCTTAGCATTGCAGATGTGAGTCTTGTCATACTAGTTAGTCTCAAGGCCAAACAATGGTTCCTGGCTTGTTTTACCTATTAGTACTCCTATAGCTAACAGAATGACGCAACCTTTTGTGCCACAAAGGTACTGAGAAGCTCTGTTACCCTAGGGACAGAAGCAGGATATTTCATTTTGGAAGAACACAAGTATTACAAGCATCCCAGGAGTTTTCACTTCATACCAGAGGCCAGTTCTCTTGATTCTTTAAGGTAAATAAGAATTGTCTCTTAACCTCAGTAACAAGCCCTTCCTGCTAAGTAGTGAAATGAGACCATCACTATTTGTAGCACAAGGAGTGAAGAATACTGCTTAGCCCTACGGATGCTCCTCCTTTTTGTCTTGCTTATTGCTTAGCATCTCAGCTCCCAGGGCATCATGAGCCCCATAACCTCACTGTTTCAGTCCTCTGTGTGGTTTCTTGAAAAACACTTTTACAGAAGCGACCACTCAATTTTGCTGTTTTGTTTTTTTTTGTTGTTTTATTAACTTCTAATCCAATACATAGGCCTGCTTCATACCTTGAGGTGGCTGACACTGGTGGAATCATAGAACCACTATGGTTGGAAAGGACCTCTAGGTCTTTACAAAAGAAAGGGACTACCACAGCACCTGTGCCTGGGGGATACAGGAAGGATCCTGCAGGAAGTGCGGATCCTTGTAGCACAGGGCAAATACAACATATGGCAGCAACTCTGCTTTACTAAGCAGCCTTGTCTTTAGTGTGAGATCACATCAAGAGTGAGAAAAATCCTCACTGTATGCATGCAGTGTTTGTTCAGTGTTATGACATGCCAACAAAGATGCCAGTCAGCTTTTCACTACATAGATGTTTCTTTACTAAAATCCAAATCTTGTTGACCAGCAACTCATTCCCTGTATGGCTTCATGCTGCCATCAAATAATATACCTTTATGCCTGTCAAAGCAAGACTCTGCAAACAGAAGTTTGCCTATGACACTGTGCTAGAGTAAGAAGACAGTGTTTTTGTTTAATAGAAAAATTTCACACATTGTGGCTGACACAGTTTTGTGAAGGAGAACCCTTGGTCTGGTCTCGGCCACGCTAACAGAAGGTGGCTTTTGTCAATTCAGATTAAGCCTTTGAGAGAGCTAATGTAATTACACTAGCACAAAACTACTGTTCTGTAGTGCTTGTTTTATATACATACATACACACATGCATACCTATACATATTTGTAATATATATTATGTATCTGTAAACAGAAGATGCAGTTTAACATTGAAGCTTCTCTGGCAGCCAAGGCTCTTCATGAAGTTCCTACCCCAGCACCCAGAGCTGTGCTGCCAGAGGGAAGTGCAGACCACCCTGTGAACAGGATTGCTGCTTTGCCCAAAGTTGAGTGAGCAGACTGTCCTCTATCTAATTAAGCAAGATCATTTCACTGATACATTTTGCAGTGTGAGCAAACAGTTGCATCTGTGCTCCTGAGCAGCTGACAAACTGCTCTGTAGAAACATGGCTTTGCTAAGGAAAAGGTGAATGTTTTATACAGGGAAGAAAACCTTTGTACAGCTGTATGAAAAATCTACTCTCTGAGTTAGGGTCTGGGGGACTCTGAATCAGAATACAGTGTACCACAGGCAATCTCTAATTCTCTTCCTTCTGTTGTGTGTAGGCTGCCCATGGCAAGGACTGTCTTTTTTCTTATGTATGTACATGTGCCCACACAACCAAGCTGCCTGGTTCTACTTCAGAACCTTCTGTTATTGTTATGGAAATAACAGTGATAGCACTATTACAATATCATATAACTAGCATGGTAAAATTAGCTTGAATGCAAATGCTCTACTTTTAAATCACTCTCTTGCTCGTATGGAAGTCGTGGCAGACTTGTGAAAATAATCTTACACTTAAGATTATACAATTTGTAAATAAGAGATATGATGGTCCCAGTGTTGGTGCAAGTACCACAACAAACTGGCATATAAACTCTGCCTGTGGAGTCCATTTTCTTTTTCAAATGATGTTTTGAACAGGAGCTCTGAAGCTCAGGAGGCACCAACAATAAGACACAAAAAAGTTTATTCTGTAAATGCCATTTTCAATATCCTGTTGAAAATAATCCCTGAACAAAGAAACTCTGATGGTTTCCTCTTTCTGACATTGATCACAAATAATTTGGCCTAAAAAGTAAATGCTGGCTTTTCACTGTTTTTAATTTGTGGAGGTAGTAGTGTCAAACACAGTGTAGGTGATGAAGGTTACTAGCCAGTTTCATCTGCACATTTAGTTAGAAGTCCAGTGGTTTTTTTTAACAAAATATTGTAATTCTCTTCAGAAATTCCACTTGCAGTCATACCCAAAGCCTAACAGCCATTATCAGAACAAAAACATATGAAATGAGTGGCATTAAAATTCAAGAATTTCTTAATAATTCAGTATTTTTCCAACTATTTATGTATTTAGGCAGCAGAGAGATTGTTTAAAACTGGATTGTACTTGGCCAACTCAAGGGGCAAGATCCTTATGTAACTTGGCCATAAAATTTTCCAATAAACTTCAATTTTTGACATATTCTTCTGTCAATACCTAGTCTAAAGCTACTAACTTGTGTGAATTTCAGAGCTGTGTTGATTTGATCTGAAGTATTTCTAAATATCATTTGGTATTTAAAAAACTTGATGTGCAGCCATGGGCTCAAAATTTTCCACTCTCATTGGCTAGGGAGAAAAGGGAAAGGCACAGTTTATCCCTAACCTAGCCAAGTCTGAGCCCCTATCAAACAAATACTGGTGCTGACTTCATAAATGTTTAACAGATTAATGGATAAATGATCAAAATGTATACTTAATTATCAGTAATTGATAAAAGGCAGCTGAACTCCTACAGAGATCCCTTAAAAATGTCCTTAGTCTAGAAATAAAAGCTTGCTGTCTTTAAGACATTAAAATCAGCCACTCCTGAGTAACAGATTATTTGATAAAAGACCAAATGGATTTATGGGTTAGGTTTTTGGGTTTTTTTTGGCTTAGTTCCAAAGCCCATGGAACTACATCTTTTACTCTTTTGGATTTTGATGTTCACTGTTGAAAAGAAGCAGAAAGGACAGTTTTTGAAGAGTCTGTCCTTCCATCGATGTCTGTGGCCTTTATTCATTGTACCTGGAGCATTTTCCCTAGCTGTCCCTGGTACTTCGCTGTCGTTTCTGGGGTGTTTGGGCTGCATGTTTCTCTTCTGAGCGCAAGCACAACCCTGCTCCAGCAATGCCCAGCCCCTGTGTTTGTGTTCAGCTCCCAGAGAAACCCCTCCACCCACACAGCTGTGCATCTGGCCAGCCGTGCATGTGGCCTGTGTTTTGCATGGTGGCTCCCTATTGCTTCAAACAGTTTCACTGAATAAGGACATTTAACTGCTCTTAATGTGTACCCTTATGAAGGGTAGGGGTTACACACTCAGCAGCTTCAGCTACATTTCATTCAATAGCAACAGTATTTTCCATTCTGAGTAATGCAAGGGTTATTTGCTTTCTATGCTTCAGCTTGTTGTTGGCCTTCTATAACAATGGAATTAAATGATATCCAGAGTTTAAACCAGCTCCCATTTTCTTGGAGTACTATAAGCCTCTCTCTGTTCTGTGCTGAACCATGGCAGTGTAGGAACAGTATTTGTGGTATCTGATCTTTGCTATTTAAAGGTGTATCTCATTTAGATGCCTAATAATATTTAATACAATAAATTAAAGTAGGCAGTTACCATAGCATTAAGTATTACAGTATATCATAACAGCATGAAAGGTATTGCAACATATGGAAATAATAATGTCTCCAGAACACATAAAATATTGCCTTCATCTTACTACTACTAGCATATTTTTAATCCACAGTTGAAAATCATGCTTTTGAAAGTGCAAAATTCACAGTTTAACAAATTAATTCCAAATGTAGATTTCTTCTAAGAACTTTGTGTTTTTATATCGTTTGTCATTGCCACATCTCACAGATCCCACAACACAGGACAGCAGATGACTTAGTTCAAATGATTCTCCATTGTTTTTAATATTTTTACCATCCCAAAGAGGGGTGGGGGATGGGGTGGGGTGTTATTTATATGTTTAATAATTTCCAGATTTTTGAGCTGCTAGTCTATTCCATTGTCTGGAAAAAAAACTGATGGTTTTTATTCATTTTTCCGGTCAAAGATAGTTTTGGACCTCTGGTTGGATTATTAAAGCAAAACTGCTCAGTTTTGCTTTCATGCAGGAACTGCATTCCATTGAGTTCCTTCTTTCAGTTATACATACCATTGTGGGAATGACTTTATGACCCACATTTTCTGATAGCAAGTTTAATATAGTTATATAGTCGCTATCCACATACATTTATCCATATATCTATTATTCTATTCTATTCTATTCTGCTATTCCTATAATAATAAATATTTTGGAGATCAGGTCCTTAGATTAATATAGAGGTTGCCCATCTTAGAAAATATGACTTAGTCTTTCTTTACAGTGTCTTTAAATTAATCTAGTCTCATCTGAGCAAATTCTGTGTGGACTTTTACAAGGCAATTCAGTCCTTAATTGCACTGAACCTAAAATCCTAAATAACAAAAACTGCAATAATAAAGAAGAAAAATTGTTTAAACTCATGCATTACATTCAGATTTTTTGCAGTGCTAAGAACATAAGGGAGTAATGAAGTTTTTATGGGAGTATTTAAACTGAATGACACTGGCAGTATTAGAGGAAGTCTTACAGTATGTTGATATGTGTTATCAGCAGCAAGGCTGCAGTAGGCATTTTCTTCAACTTATTGTTCTCATAACTTGGGTCTTGAGAAGTTCTGATGCAGCCTCATCTGTCAGTAAGCCAATCATCATTTGTGTTAAGTTTAAAACGCTGCTATGGCTTATTCCTTTCAAAACCACACTGGGCATCTATTTTTTATTGAAATGAATGGGGATAAAATATGCAGTTGTACATGTAGTCCATGGAATAAAGTGACTATATTTGTCATGTTGGTGTTTTTCTTAGAGAGGCATTCATGAACTAGAAACAATTTAAGGCAATTAATTAGGTTGGTTAAAATGAAAAGTAAAGTTTTAAATGAGAAAATTAATAGAGATAGCCCTTATCTTTGGCTCCTATCTGGAAAAAATGAAAACTCTTGCTACAAAGTTTGATTGTGGCTAGGCCCAGAAAGCTCAGGAAGCATCTTCTTGAAATCAATTTTCTAGTAGACTAAAACAGTAGTACATGGTACAAAATGCACATGGGGGGACACAGCTGCAGAAACAGGACGATTGTCTTTGTCAGTACAACCCTTTCCACATCCTCCTGTGATAATAAAGCTATATGTGAGTATTTAAAACTATGTGTAGCTCAGTAAAAAATACCGTCGTCATATTTCTGACCAATCTGGCTGAAATCAACAAAGATTTTTAGCACAGAAATATTCTAAAGAAGAGACTACAATATACAACCCAATAAGGACAGGGGTAGATTGATATTTCTGCAAGTCTGGGAAATTTTTCCTGTTCACAGAGGGAGGAACTGTGGGGCAATGTGAGAAGTTCCATCAGTCTGTCAATTTTCATTCATTATTTAGTATTTTGCTAAGGGAGACCTCTAGGACAGCTTCTTTCTAAGATGAATTCTGGATTCAAAACCATCATCTCACACATAACTTCTTGAACAGGTGGCACTTTGAATACTGACATGCAACAATAATGCCTGGTGTCCTTTACATTTTCTAGCTAGTGAGGTGAGAGTTACATTAATTCTTTTAATCTCCTTGTGAAGTTTTTTTCCCAAATTTACTGCCAAGAGATCTCTGATACATAGGTCCTCATTGTCTTGACCCTCCTGCTAACTTTTCACCATTGTAGCTCCATTGATTTCAGTGGAATTGTTCTTAATTCTTAGCAATGTTGTGGAAGGACAATTGAACCAGTGAGAGCATGAGGAGAAATGGATTCCACAAATTATGTGACTGTCATACTGTTTCCTCCTAGAACTAACTCCCTGTGAGAGATTATTTTAGCTGACAACTAGCAGCATTTCACTTGTAGAGATGTGGTCCACAATGACTTCTCTTCAGAGATCATAGAACCATTTAGAAATCCTTGAAAACACCTTCAAGATCATTGACTCCAACCATAAACCTAACAATGCCAAGTTCACCACTATAACAAGTCCCTAAGCATCTTATCTACACAACTTTTAAATATTTCCAGGGATGGTGATTCAACCACTTCCTTGAACAGCCTGTTTCAATGCCTGATAACACTTTCAGTGAATAAAATTGTCCTAATATCCAATGTAAACCTTCCCTGGTGCACCCTGAGGCTGTTTCCTCTCACCCTAAATGTCAGCAGGTAAACCTAAAGTGCCCACATTTTCCATTTTAAATGTAATGTTCAATAATAAAACAGACAACAGCCTTTTTCCTCTAATAAACAACAGAAAATTTCCAAGAGATTGTGCTGTAACTCTGGGTGCCTATAAAAATCTATATGAACAAGTAGTTTGTCTCAGTGCTGTCACATCAGTAAATTGAAGCAGGGAGTCCTGTTTCTGTACTGGGTGCACTTTAGGGCTGTATTTTGGACTAGTCCGCTAGACCTGATTTCTCTTTATGCACATGGTTTGAAGGGCCAGTCATTAGCTGAGACATAAATGCCCCCAGGTCAACAGGAATATTGCCAATTACTTCAGCAGCAGGAACAGGATTTGATTTAGCCCCCTTTGTTTTCTGGTCACACCCACATACATAACAAGGAGACGTACATCTCTTTCCAGCATCATTTATGACATTTATCTTTCTGAGAAACTACTGTACACAGAAGAAGCAGAATGTTTGTTTATATGCTGTGATTTGACTTTCCATATTCTCCTAAGAACTGACAGAGTTTGTGGCTCAGAGCCAAAACCAAGACATTACAACACTCTTGTGAATTGCAGAGATAGGCTTTATGCAAGGATAACTATGCTGAAATTTGGAACCAGCCTATTTACAATCTTTTTTAAAAAATCATGATCATTTCCTGACTAACCCACAGGGAGATGGAAATTTGAAACACAGAACAACAACAAGAAGCATCAGACAGCATGGGATACTAGGCATGCGTCATCAAATACATCATATGTATTTCTGGCCTCTTTCTAGGTATGGCTTCCCAGACTTGAGAATGTGAAACGTTCTCAAAAAAAAAACCCAAACCAAAAGTGTCTTCTGTTGCGTCCCTGGGAAATTCTTGTTCTCAGTCTGTAGCAGACTTGAGGAAACCTTCCTGCACTTTCCACTTTCAGTGGCCCAACTCACACATGAAGCTATACTCCAGTCATAGACCCTTCCTAATGGCTCCTAAGAGAACAAAGATTCCTATTACATTTGATAGATATAGGATCAGATTACCCATAGTGATACTACTTCACTGTGCCAGTCTTCTGTCACCGAAAGATACTTTATGGTTGTGGAGCCATTCAAATTTGCCAGCAAGTATTAAACTCAACCATGTTTTGATTGTTTTGGCCCTTCTCTCATTTAGGAAAAGGCTGAAATGCCCACTGACAACATATTTGCAATCAACAAATCATCTATCAAACAAAACTTTTTTTGTGAAATGAGCGATTAAGCACCTCTTACCGTAAGAGTGCTCTTATATTTTAAAGTGCCTACACTACTCCTAATAAGTACAGCAAACTTATTTTTCCTACAAGAAGGTGCAAATTTTGTGCCCTGATTTTGCTCCTTTCTAATTATGGTCCTGCACTACTCTTCTTGCATGTCATTGTAAAGAAAATAGGTTACAGACTGAAAACCTAACAGGCCTGTTGGTCATGTATTGTGCAATAAGCACCACAAACTGCTTAAAGCTTCAGAATCTACAAACTAGTATCTTTTATTGAAAGTATGCCCTGGATGTCCCAGAGAACAATATTTCTGAAGTCTTCTTGAAAATATGGGCCTACATTAAAAAACAAACCAAAACAAACACATTGAACTGGAATTGATATTCGAGACATTTTTAAAGGGGTCTGCTGACCAGAAACTACTTTTTATTCAGTCTCTGTCAGCATTCTCAATGTGGATATGAAAATTACTTAAGTAATTAGCAGAAGTACTCAGAATTATGAGTTGCTTGGAAAGTATGAACACTACTGTCTTCCAAGAGATTAAAATCCGAGTCAAAGAAATGCAACAGGTGAGTAAACCAAAGTAGAATGAGAACTGATGCTAATTAATATGAGTGTTTATTACTTGCATACCTGAGTTACTAGTAAAAATTATGTGTATAATAATTTGTTATTGCAAGATTGTAGCTTACCATTTCCTTAGGTATTATCACCCAGAGGTTTGAAACATGTTAACAGTAGGCTTTCATACATACCGGAGACCTGCCCAGTGTTGATCAACAGAAGTTCCTTAACTCCTGTGAGGCCAAAGAGCCTTTGGATATCCTATGCTGCCCAATGTTGGACTAAGATGCATAATCTGATACCCAAGATAAAGCAAAAAAAAAAAAAAGTGTTTCAAAGAAAGAAGGTATGATAAATATTGCCAATTTACAGTCAATAATTCAATGTCTAGGGTAATATATAGGGTGTTAGAGATGTCATTCTCAGATGGAAGTGGTTAAGACTTGTGTAATTTTAACTTGGGTAATTAAAACAATGGACTTAAATCTATATTCTTCTGCACACAGATTGCCCCAGAAAACTTCATGGTCTTGGTAAGGGAAAACTTCTCAACAGAACTCACAGCATATGCTTTTAGCTCTAACACCAGCCTGTGACAGATGATTTTACAGCTTGGTATTTTTATTGCTCAACTTACACCCTGCAAAGTTTTTAAGAGTGTCTTTTCTTTATGACTTATTCTGAAGGCCACATGGTAACAAGGCATATAGGTTTGCAGGCACTAAAATTACTGCCTTTTTTTTTCCTATAATGTATGTAATATAGATGATGCTTGATAAATATAGTAAAATCTTTATTATACTGTAACATAGTGCCATGAAAGGGATGGGATTGGTGAATGGTGAAAAGAATAACCTCATGCTAAATTAATTCTGCACATATTTGCTTATACTTTTTGTCTTATGACCCTGATTATATGTAAATCAACTTTAACATGAGGTATGTTCATTACCCACTTATTCACAATATGACCAAAAACTTAACGTATTAATTCAAAATCCAATACACGTAATGAAGGTCAGTTCTTCATGCACTCCAGTTTCAACTCCAGTCTGCTTCCAGTAATCCAAATCACATATTTTTCCACTTCAACACCTCACTGAAATTTTAAGGTAGAATATGATTTCTTTTCTTTTAAACTTGTGGACAGAAGTTCAAGTGTGTTAGTATCTAGCTCCAGCACACTGTACACTTTTGAAGTAACACCATTTCTCCTTTTATCTCTTATGCCACCTGCATTTTGGAACCTGCAAAATACCCAGATTGCTGGCTCTGGTGCGGGTGTGGAATACATCTAGTCCAGCAGTAATCTCTTCTCTTCCTGTGGAGAAGTACTGAGAACTAGATTTTTTTTATTCATTTCCTCCTTCCTCTTAATCCTATTCTCTTTAAATTCCATGGGATTTATATTGCCTTGGCATACAATATAGTGTCCAACTAGTACATAAAAGAGGTGAACACACCTCTGGAAAAGAGTTTTGGAATAGGAAACCTATATTTCTTTCTTCTACTATGGTTAACAAGATGTCTCAATTAGTGAAGGGAAGAGTTTGGTAACTGTTTCTGTAGTACCATCAATATATGGCCTTTCACTATAGATGCCTCCAGTAGCAAAGAAAGGGGCAAACCCTGATTTTGATAATGTGTAAAATGTCTCAATTCATTTGACTCCCCAATGATTACTGCTTTGTTTTCCTAATTTTATCTACTTCCAAATTCAGCTCTCATTTGTATTGTCACACTGAATTCAGATTGCCATCTTCAGACAAGAAGCGCAGAGTATAATTTCTGAGGAATCCAGAACAGCTTTCTACTTTGTAAGGTGCATGCTTGGCTTAAGAGGGGGAGGTGGTAAATGCCTGTGTTCATGTCTATCCCTGAACCAGGAGAAAGTCCACAGGAAATTTTCATTAAACTGCATTTTTACAGACAAGTGACAAATAATGCTGAGATCTGAATCCTTACCTTTGTGAAAACAATGATCTAGAAATTATAATTTAATTTAAGTCTAAAGTATGTATATAACGATGGATTTAATTGTAAATCTGAATATTCTTTCTCTAAAAAATAAGAACATATCAAGGAAATCCTAGTTTCTGCTGACTTCAGAAGCTTCTTGTACACAAAACTCCAAAATCTTCAAAAAGAAGAGCAGAAAGACCCAACTTAAAGGATGTTTTCCAAATATAAATTTAGCCCTCAATCCAAGATGAGCTATGTATCTCTATTATTCAGTGAAGGGTTTTCTCTTTTGTCTGAAAAAGGACAAGATTTGCAAACTTATGCAAGTTTTAAAATGGCATTATGTAAAGAATTTCACATTCTTGACAGTTAAATTTTGGGTAGTATGCAGTACAACAGGCCTACAATAAAAAGTCTAGAATGCTCCAAAATTTAACATGACCGTGCAATGGAAAGTAGATCTAGTTCAACCACAACTCTAGTTCCCACATCCACCAATAAACAAATACAGAAAAGGTATGAGTTCAGATAATGCACCACAGAAGAGAGATTAATATGAAGGAGGCTGAGGAATAAAAAAGAAATAAAGTGCATCCTTTTTCTGCTTCCATAAATTACACATTCACTCTCCAGAGCAATGGGAGGTGGACGTGAGATTATCTGAAGCACAGTGCCTTTCAGTCGTTCCTCTTTGCTCTCTGTGTAGAACTCACTGCAGAGGCTCGCAGAGTCATAGAATCACAGAACTGCTTAGGTTGGAAAAGACCTTTAAGTCCAACCATTACCCTAACTCTACCAAGCCCACTCCCAAACAGTCCCCCTAAGCACCACATCTACATGACTTTTAAATACATCCAGGGATGGTGACTCAACCACTTCCCTGGGCAGCCTCACCCTGTGCTTGACAAACCTTACTGAGAATAAATTTTTCCTAATAGCCAATCTAAACCTCCCCTGGCATAAATTGAGGCCATTTCCTCTTGTCCTACCACTTCTTACTTGTGAGAAGAGACCAGCACCCACCTCTCTACGACCTTCTTCCAGGTAGCTGTAGAGAGCAGTAAGGTCTCCTCTGAGCCTCTTTTCTCCAGGCTAAACAACTCCAGTTCCCTCAGACAATCCTTCTAAGACTTGTGCTCTAGACCATTCACCAGCTTCATTGCCCTTGTCTGGACCCACTCCAGCACCTTGATGTCTTTCTTGTACCGAGGTGCCCAAAACTGAACACAGTATTTGAGGTGTGGCCTCACCAGTCCTGATCCCCCAGTACATGGGAATGATCACATCCCTAGTCCAGCTGGCCACTCTATTTCTGATACAGGCCAGGATCCCATTGGCCTTCTTGGCCACCTGGGCACACTTCTGGCTCATATTTAGCCAGTTGCCAGTCAGTATCCCTAAGTCCCTTTCTGCCAAGCAGCTTTCCAGCCACTCTTTACCAAGCCTGTAGCAGTGGCTGGGGGTGTGGTTCTCCACGACAAAGCGTGTAGCAGTGGCTGGGGTTGTTGTGACCCAAGTGCAGGACCAGACACTTGGCCATATTGAACCTCACACAATTGGCTTTGGCCCACCTATCCAGCCTGCCTAGGTCCCTCTGAAGAGCCTTCCTACCTTCAAGCAGATCAACACTTCTGTCCAACTTGGTATCATTTGCAAACTTACTGAGGGTGTACCCTCTCTCCTCATGAAGATGAGTGATAAAGATATGAAACAGAAGTGGCCCCAGTATTGAGCCCTGGGGAACACCACTTGTGAC
Source organism: Merops nubicus (assembly GCF_000691845.1). Lineage (NCBI taxonomy): Eukaryota > Metazoa > Chordata > Aves > Coraciiformes > Meropidae > Merops > Merops nubicus. Next base: position 97,205 of record NW_008615403.1, read on the forward strand.
CAGCTGCCAACTGAATTTGAGCCTGGCCGTCCAGCCAGTGTTTTACCCAGCAGAGCCTACTCCTGTTCAGTAAAACCCTACAGGACTTTTGTCTCTCCCTCTTTTCCCAGTAAAACAGAATAAACAGAAAAAAGAAAAAAAAAAATGTGGAATTTCAAATTTCACAGAGTTTTATAAACATTGTTACTTTGCATATTTAGCCCTTGGCCCCATCCACATAAAAGAGTTCCATCCATATTACTGGTGTTTGGTCTATTCAGTGTAATTCAGCTGTTAGCTGTAGGTGTGTGTTAGGGTTTTACAGTTTTTTCTTTATAAACTTGTTAACTGGCTTTCCAGATACATTCATATCTGTCTTCTGAATGCCAAGCAGGGCTTTGAGCCAAATTCAGGCATTCTTATAAATGCCCTGTAATGCAGTGCCCATTGGCTAAGAGAGTGCAAACAGCTAATTGTTTAGCCAAAGCTGTTAGGCCAGCCTGATCCTTGACACATCACTGGCTTTCTACTCACTCACTGCAAAGGTGATTCAGCCACATCTTTGGCAGTGCTAATTTTACATTTGGAGTACTTTTTGTGTTCAAAGTACCTTGGTGTTGCATTAACCTTGGTTTGTGTTTTTTTTGGGGGGGAGGGTGTGTTCACTAATTGTCTCAAAAAAAAAAAAAAAGCTGTTCACTTTTATTTGGTGACATTGGAAATACCTCCTTGTGTTAACAGGACTTCAAAATGTTGCAAAACAAACTCATGGAATGTTATTAACGGGAGAAAGAAAAAGTCTATAATGGTAGGAATCAAATTTCAGCTTGATAAAAACATTCGTGTCACAGTTTGAAATACAAGTCACACTGGTATTAGGATGTGAGTAAGAAGTGTACGACTGTGGTGAAGGAAAAGCATTGCTCTCTTTCATTCCTTCCATTCCTTAATTCCTTTTGCCTTATTTTACTTATCTTCTGCCAGTACTTCCTCTACATTATTGTTCCAATTTTGAAAGCAGTAAGCTACAAAAACTTGCTCCAACTGAAAAGATGCCTGAACACACAGCTTATGGTGCTACCAGTAAAGCAGAAAAGGCTTCCTCTTCCTGCTAAGACCTAATCTGATACACGCTGCCAGAAAATCCCAATGATTTTCAGACTTCATCACCTATAAACTCTTATTAAAACCAAAGTAAAATAAAAAGCTAACAGCAAGCTTTCCTGCAATAGGCTAAAAAAAAAACCAACCCAACCTTGAAATCAAACGTGCAGTATATTGTGCTTCATCAATTCCCCCTTTGTAGCACAGATTTACCGAGTTTCCAATTCAACCCTGGACAACGTGCGACCTCTTTTGGTCAACTGCAAAATGCGCAAGAGGAAAGGAGGGTTGGAAAGCCTTGCTGCAGTCACCCATCTTTAAGCAAGGCTGACCGCTAAAAAAAACAACGTATCTTTAATTTAATTTCCAAGGCAAAGTCTCTATGTACTCTTGCACCATACTCTTCATGCATAAAATCAGATTTTTTTTTATCCTGCTATGTATGGTGCCCCTTTCGAGATGGTATCTGAAAGGTATCATTACTCACTAAAGAACAAAGAAAACTGAATAGTTGATTCTAATTATTTTAAAAGATGTGATTTGTAAAAAGTGCAGTTTTCGAGATTCACATTACCACGGCCAGTATCTTGAACAATAATGTATATACTCTACTCTTCTACTTCAATTTAGACACATAAATTTGTGTAAGACAAATATTGCAAGGTGAGCTTCAATGTTAAAGATGAAGGGGTTGAAAACAGAGCAGCAGTCTGGCTCATATCATCCCCACGGCAGAATATATTTGTATAAACCAGCATATATGGGCTTTATTGGTTTTATTGCATGAGGACCAGGCTTCTGTGGCTGAAACACCATATATATGTGTGTATATGTATATATATATATATATACCTCACCATCCCCTTCCACATCAGCTCACAGGAAAGCTTCAGAAAGGATGTTCATAAAGTTTCTTCATCAAAATCAAGCCAATTTAACAGAGGGAGCAAAATCAGCCGAGCAGAATGGGGATGGAATTCGCAGTGGCTACGAACAGAACGCAAGCACATGCCTTGTGCAGAATAAACATAGGGGGTTGCTGCTGGGTTTGTTTGCTTTGTTGTTGAGGTTGTTTGATTTTTTTCTACATTTGCGAGGATGATGAAATGAAAACTGTTTTCTATGGACAGAGGGAAAAGTTTGAAGAGTTCGGGAAACACTTTAAAAAGATGGTTATGGGAGGCACATCCACGAGGCTGAGCCAGGACACGGGCCGACTGGAGAGCAACATCCGTGCAGAACTGTGTGCCCTCATATACATTCCCCCCATCTTCCCAGGAAACGGAGCTGTCATGTGAGCTGTAATCCGGTCCCAAGGTATGCCCCGAACCTGCGCGCGTGCCTGTGTGCGGCTCTGCGTGTGTGTGTGAGCCAACGCACGCCTCCGCCATGGCCGGGGCGCTCCCCAGCCCCTACGCCACGGGGTCGGAGACAGGACTCCAAAAAGGAGTGTTCTCCGCTGGCTCTGCTTGTGCCTCCCTTCCCTGCGCCAAGGGAACGCACACGGACACGGGACAGACAAGCGCACACGGCACTTTTTATTGAAAAAAAAATTAAAAAAAGGCACACTCCGTAGCCCTCCCGGCGGCGCCGTACCCCTCACAGCTGATTTCTAAGAAGCGCCCATAAACCCCCGACACCGCCG
>NW_008615404.1:0-19476 GCF_000691845.1 Merops nubicus
CCAGAGCAACAGGAGCTGCTCCTCTCTGGGGCCAGGGCTGTGACAGTTTTTGGCTAAGCCTGGGTTGAAGGGAATGGGAATGAAATGGCAGAAACATCATTTCAAAGAAATTACCTGCTCTGGGTTTCTGTGACCTGTTCACCCAGAGCCCAGGAGTGATTGAAGTGCTGCTGGAAAGAGCTGACTGAACTCTTTGCAAGAGCTGTGAAGAGCTCCTAGTGCCTTCTTTTGGAGAGGTATGAACTCAACCATATCCCTCTCTGCCCTTCCTCACTCCCAAGTCCCAGAAGAGAAGTGCTCCTCATCCTCATTCATCTAGAGGTCCCCATTTCATCCCTTGCACTCCAACCCCACTATCAAAGCTTCCAACATTAAATTTTTTTGCCATTTTGTCCCTGAGACAAACTCTGCACCCTGTATCTAGACCATGTACAAACTCTTTGAGACCTTGCACTGTTAAATTGTGAGTATTAGTAAAATTTTGGGGGAAATAGTGAACTTCCATTATTGATATTATTTGACCAGCTTCCTGGAAAAGTAAGACATGGGAAAAGTAAGATACAATCAGTATCTGATTTAAAGTAGTCCTAGCATCTGTTTCTCCTACATGCTCCTGGTTTTTATCCTGATATCTGTGTGGTTTACAAGTTGTCCACCCTACAATCCTCCCCCAACGTTGTCCCCAAAAAAGTCCATTTACTGTCTGCAAGCTTTTCTGATGTACTGGCTGATAAAACTGACTCCTACAGAGCATGACCATTATCAAAAATTTTTAGAGGGATTTTAGCACTTGCAAAAGCACCAGAATGACACTTAAAGGAGAAAATCCTCCTTACTAACATAGACAGAAAGTTAGCAAGGAACATGGAGAAGATGATGAACAGAGGAAGGGCTTTCAAATAAATCAGTAAGTCAGAATTAAAGCTTGGACTTCCTGATATGGAGCCCAGAATCAATACCCAGAGCTGCAGAAAACTCCTATCTGGAAGAGGTGAGGCATAGAGAGACACACACAGTATTTACATGGACCAGGAGGTTCTTGGTGACCCCATGCATGCTGACCCATCTCATGCTCCACCAAGGATGGCAGAATCAAAATTTCAAAAGAGGAGGGTGAACAGTGGCCTTAAAAGAGGTGGACCCCATGGCTGTGGTACAGAATTAAAGAGGTCCAGGCACTTTATCCAGCTGCTGGATGCTGGGAAAGATAAGACTGCATCTCAGCTGGCTTCACCATCTCCATCTAGGCCAATTTATTGTCAATAGAGATGATAGAGACCCAAGGATGGTGATTCAATCTCCTGTTGGGTCTGAGGTAGAGAGAGCTGCCTCTCTCCATTCCTTGCCTCGAGTAGCTGCATTCCTAATCTAATCTCCAGAGTCAGGTAGGAGAAGTAGGAGGGACTCATCTCATTTAGGATGGATTAGGATTCAGACTTCAGTCTGCTCAGGCTGAATACACCCAAACCCACACAAGTTTGGACTATGGCATCAAATTTGCTTGGAGTCTGATTTTATAGGAAGACTTGGAGCTGTAGTGGAGGTGGCCTCCTGAAGTGATCTTTATTGTAAAGAATGTCTACAGTGGACCAAGAGGCTTGGACCCATGGGTCCCTCCATGGTGAACTTGCCAGTCTTCCCTGCCAAGTCAATCTTTGGCAACTGCACAATGATAAGCAGAAATGGGGCTAATTGAGGTTGTATTTGTAGCCATGGGAACATCTTTGTAAAGGGATCTCCTGCTTCCATGAAATGCCAACAGAGAGCAACCGTGCTTGCCAACGTCTGGCCTGTCTACTGCAGATGACTTTAATTCCCAAGTCATTTTTTTTTCCACCTCTGTCATGATATTTCTTTGGGAATTTGCTTGTTATTGATTAAACCTTTTAGTCCATGGGTTCTTCTGGACCTGCCCACGGATTTCAGAAAGCAACCATAAATTATCCCTGATTTTCACTTGTTCCCTGTTGCATGTGGGCGTTAAAATGGACAGAAATTGCCTCACCCTTTCCTCAGTAATTTATCTAACCCCACTGGCTTTTACTAGGCTGATTTTTTTTCTTTTTTTTCCTCCCATCCCACTCAATTTCAAGCAACTTCTCCCTCATCCTTAACACTGGCTCACAAAATATATATATGGAAAGAGAAAGAACTTATTGTTCAATTCTTCACCTTTCTGCTGGTAGATGCAGCGTGTTGACTTTTATTTGTTTGGGCTTTTTCCACTCTGATAGCGTGGGAGAAAGCAAATGACATTTTTTCCTTTCCTTTCCTTGTTTTTTTTTTCTACATTTTGACTTCATCCTTTTCTTTTCTACCTTTGGAGAAAACCTTTCTGATCTCAGCAAACACGTAATACAGCTACGAGTGAACAACCAGGCTATACACTAAATGTTTTCCTGGGTGTTCCCCTCTGTACCAGCCAATTTTTCCTTCGTTGCAGGAAGGCAGCCAAGATAAGGAAATATTCATCATTTCTGCACTGTATTATTTCAGTGGAAACAAAGGATCACACTGTGTGACTGTGCCGGTGTGCCTATGGGTGTGCAGTCATTGTAGGTCCTCTCTTTCTGAGTCCAGGACTTCAGAAAAAGCTTTGAGACCTTCCAGTTCCTCAGTCATTCATGAGAAGGCCACCCAGAGAAGTGAGGGAAACGGTGGCTGTGTGTTTTGTGGTACTACTCTTAGGGGGTAGGCCAAATCTCTCCATTTCTGCACCTTGTATCCATAACCTCACCTCGTCCCCCTCTGACCTACACGTTTTGTCTGCACAAATGTTTGTGTGGCCACTCATTGAACCTGGCCAAGGAACTGATCCAGCTGAAAAAGAACCTAAGAAAAAAAAAAAAGGAAAAAACAGAAGAAAAAAATCCTAATTTATTTTTTTCCACTGGATCAGTTCCTTGTTTGGGTTCACTGCCTGGTCATGAAAAATGTAGCAGAGGAAGAGCTCTGGGGATGACTTGAGGGCAGGAGAAAGGAAAGCTGGAGGAGATGGTTCAGCTGTGATTGATACCAAAAAAAAACAAGGCCGTGAAAACTTTCACCCTGACTTGGAGTTATCCAAGTTGACCATATAAGAAGTTGTGATATAGATTATTATGGAAATCATAATCTGTGCCAGGCAGAGTCTCACTATAATGCCTGCCTATGAACTCATGGTCATGGCTTTATGGGATTTACATATATCTGAGCAAAATTTTCCTCTGAAAATAGTGAGATTCACAACAAGGCCTTGAAAACTTTCACCCTGATTTGGAGTTATCCAACTTGACCAACTATGGACTATAAGAAGTTGTGATATAGATTATTGTGGAAACCATAGTCTGTGCCAGGCAGAGTCTCACTATAATGCCTGCCTATGAACTCATGGTCATGGCTTTATGGGATTTACATATATCTGGCAAAATTGTCCTCAGAAAATAGTGAGTTTCATCAGGTTGGAAGGCAGAGTAAAAAGTTCAGACACCACTTAAGTCACAGTAGCTTCTAAAAATGACATTTCCTAGAGCCTGCATTGGAGGCAAGAACAAAGTGAGGAAAAGAGAACCTGTTTCTCCTGCTATTCTTCAACCACCTGAGTTCAAATGATCCTCAAAATTTCATGCATTAGGAACAACACTCAGAGAAAATGAAGAGAGGGCAGAAATCAGCCAGACATTTTGTCCACCTCTCTGAGCTAAATTCTGCTAAAGGTCTTGCTGAAGAATGAAAGGTTTGGGTGCCTATTAACATCTCACAGGACAGAAAAGGTGAGGAGCTGGATATCTTGCCAATATCAGTCACTGGAAGGAAAGTGAAAAGGAAATCCTTTTTGAATAGCCTGAACAATTAACCAATAATTAGCAAGTGTTATCACACTGTGGTAGTTAAAATGTCTCTGTGCATGAAAAATTCAATAGCTCCAAGTTTTAACTCGCACAGGGGAGGCTCCCTGCAAATTTTGGTCTCGTTCCCATGACACACTCCTCTTCAAATGTCCCATGTGTCCAAAGCCAAACTCCAGGGCTCAGCCTAAGCCTCATTTCTGCAGTTTCAGCAGCAGGGAGTAAAGGTTTTAAGATCAGGACACTACCAGTGAGTAAGAAGGTCTAATCAGGAAGGAAGGTTGTGGTAATAGGTTAGTTCAACCTTTAATGGCTGGGTAGGTTCAGAAGAGCATTCAAAGAGATCTCTCCAAGGACTGGAATCATATGTGAGACAATTACATGTACACGTTTCCTTTCCTGCACATCACTAATTTGCTCATAAATTCCTCTCTGCTCTTCAGTTCCTGGCCAAAATAAAAGACCTTTATACACCTGAGACAGCAGAAAGGAAAAGGAGAGGCAGTGACCAGGAAAACTCCCATGATATGTGTCATCCAAGCCCAGATAAAGCTTCTCTGACACCAGAACTATAATTATAGTGATCAGACATCTTCAGCATTCTCCAGCTCATCTTAGCCTTGCTCTTGCAACGTACACAAGATACACAGAAACATGACTGCCATGCTGGGAAATTAAATTATCTACTCAATGCTGTGAAGAAGATTAATGAGGTCTATGTGGTGGACTCCACTGAAGTTGTATCACAATCCTTTTGTCATATCATCTTGTCACATATAAATAAATGTGTTTAAGTTAATGGACCATGAGACTACTACTGGAGTGGAAGCATGAAAGAAAGGTATAGGATGGGTGGATATGTAATGGCAAGGCCAAGCAGAGGGTCTTGCACTTGGGTCACAACAACCCCCTTCAAATACTACAAGCTTGGGAAGAGTGACTTGAAACTGCCTGTCAGAAAAGGACCTGGGGGTGTTGGTCAACGCCCAGCTGAAGATGCACCAGTGTGACCATAAAGGCCAACAGCATCCTGGCTTCCATCAGTAATAGTATGGGACTAGAGGACAAGTCTTAGGAGGAGCAGCTGAGGGACCTGGGGGTGTTGAGCTTGGAGCAAAGGAGGCTCAGAGGAGACCTTCTGGCTCTGCACAGCTCCTGACAGGAGCCTGGAGCCAGGGGGGGGCCGGGCTCTGCTCCCAAGGGACAAGGGACAGGACAAGAGGAAACAGCCTCAAGTTGCCCCAGGGGAGGTTTCAGTTGTCCCTGAGGAACAATTTCTTGCCCTGGAGGGTTGCCCAGGGCTGTGCCAGGCTGCCCAGGGCAGTGGTGAAGTCCCCATCCCTGGAGGAGTTTAAAAGCTGTGTAGATATGGTGCTGAGGGACAGGGTTAATGGTGGCTTTGGCAGTGCTGGGTTAACAGCTGAACTCAATGATCTGAAAGATCTTCTCCAACCTAAATGATTCTATCATTCTATGATGAGCTGTAGAAAGAGCTAATGTTGCAGTTCTGTGTTAGACTTCCTGTTTTTAGGAGTTTAGGGTCTGCCATGGAAGGTTTATCCATCAATGTAGAACAGCTCACTGCTGTGGTGGCATGGCTGCACATTAATGAGCTTCAAGATGTATCCTACATGAGATGGCAAATAGACTCTTTGCCCATGATCCAGATTAGAAGCCAACTCCTTGTTAGAGTTACAACCATGTCTCTTCCTTTGCTTCAAGTCAATCCATTCTTCCTCCATCTTCATATAGGATAGGAAGGTTGTTAAATTTCTTCTCAATAGTTCAAGGAGATTGTAAAAAAATCCTATTGAGTAAAAACAGGGGGTTCTACCTTAAAGTGTAGAAGGCTGGTGGTGATGTGATAGGAAGTTTGTAGAGTAGGAAAGAGAGATAATGATGCCAGAAGTAATGAGAAAGGAGAACACGTTCTCCTGTGCTGGATGGAAGTTCAGAAAGGGGCATATCCAGGTCAGGACTTGCAGGAGATGCTGTGAAATGAGAGCAAGTGTAACTATAGCTGCTGCTGGGTTGTGGTGAGATTGGATGGTCTCTATCAAGCAGGGACATTCCTTGTGCCTGAACTGTGGCAACAGCCTCAGAGTTTACTGTTCAATAAGTTATTTCAGTTCTCCAGAACAACATGTTCATGTCATGAGAAGGACTTTTCATGGGCAGACAGTCCCTGATAGAACAGTTTGCAGATTTAGCATCGTCCACAGGGTGAGGTTGATCTGTCAGGACTGGGGGGATCTCCAAATTTCCATTGGCTGAGTAATTCTCCTTATGCATAACTGATCCTGTGTATATGGGTCTAGTGCCTTGACTTTTTTTTTTCTTGGCACTTCAGAAAATATTGGCCCTCCCAACACCATTCCTCTGCCCTGGCAAGCGTCATGACGTTGGGCCTCAAAACCATGGGTGTGGTCTAATTTATTCAATTTTTCTCCTCTTTCCTCTGGTTGTTCCTGAACATTAATTGTATGGGGACTGGGGCAGGAGCAGTGCGTGCTCTGGAGGCTGCCAAATAAAACGTATCCAGCCAAGTGAAAAATGAAAAGGTCAGGTTCAAAAGTCTAAGCAAGAGAGCTGCAGGTTTTCCGATGGGTTTGACATCTCAAACGGTCTGATGGATGTTTCCTTTGTTTGTTCTGTGACCACGCAAAAGAACTATAGAAATGCAGGCAAAACCCATGATCTACTACTCTTGGCTGATCTTTAGCTAATGTATCTGGCATTATTTATACTTCTTCTTCTTACTTATGCCACATCAAAAGGCCCTTCCCTATGACTAGTGCCCTCGATGCTATTTAGAAGGGTAAAATACACACAACTGATAAACAACTTTCTTCCATTACTCCTGTAAGATCATCCTTCAACAGTGGGAAAAAAAAAAAAATACACAAGGAACTTCGTTTCTCCACCCAAAAGTCCACCAGGGACCCCTCAAAACAACTTTACTTCTGGCTTCCTAATTTGAAGTCGAGCAGGCATAAAGAAAATATGTCCTCTGTCTTTAGAGTGAGTCATACCACGGAGCACACTGCAGATAAAAGTGGGTGTGGTGGCTGAAGAATGGAGGGCAGGAAACAGATGTGTCTGTGGTTTTGCTGTCTGGTCAAATGGGTTAGCTCAGGGACCATTAATGAAGGCCTGGGATCGTTCTTTAGCTGGTGTAAATTAGGGCAGTCTTGCTGAAGTTGTGCTGATTTACTCCAGCGAGCATCAACCCTCTTTGTGTTCACACAGGTCATTTGGAGTCCACTGTGAAGAGCCAAGTCTTCCTCGGTTGGTCTGTCCCTCTTCAAGGGAAAGCTCCAGTTGAAATCATTTCACTTATCTCCCTTCTCCATCTAAATCAAACCTGGTAATTTTGTTTTGTGAAATAAGAGAGCTGTAAGTAGAGGAACTAAAACTCCACACCTGGGAGTTCAGAGGCAGCTGTAGCTCCTTCACAGTGTTGAAAGCAGGCTGCTTGTCTAGCTGTCAAAATAAAGAGGCAGTTTCTTTCCATAAGACATCAACATTTGAAAATGATTGGATAATTGGTTTCATTTAGGCCACGGGATCAGCACTGGAAGGAGAAAATAGGAACTCTCAGTTCCGACTTCCCCGAATTGACTCTTTGGAGTCAATTCCTCTTTGGACAGGCTTTCAGGTTGAACTTCTGCATGTTCAGTGATTATCCCACCAGTAGTAGGGACACTGGGAAGCACCTGATGAAGAAACACAGGCCTAAGGAGGAAGATCCAAGCTAAACAGAAGTGGGAGCAGAGCAGACGGCTCTGCAGAACATCACACAACTGCAGTCTTTAATTTGTGAAAGAAAATTTTCCACTTCTTCACTTAAAGGCCACATCTGGCAAACATTGGGAGAGTGTTAACAATTAGAAAAAATGAAATATCTTTGCCTTCAATTTTAGTTGACAAAATAAATACGAGAATTCCATTGATCCTTTTAACAGACTATTGTATTATTCTTTGGGATACAGTGAATTTCCAGCCTATTCTCATCTTATCCAGTTAAGGGAAACTGAAATTGAATGGCAAACCATGAGGCCTCTCCCAGCTCTGGCTCCAAAAACCTCTCATAAATACCTCGAGGAATTGCTTTTATCCTTTAGTGACTCAACAGGATCCCCATAAAAACTGAGGGCCATATTTTAGGCAGCCTACTGTGGTGTTTTACATGGATGGACATCAACACTGGGACCTGTAACAAGGAGCCATTGTAGCAAGGGGCAGTAGATCTGAATTACTTCACATATCCTTAAGCTGTGGTACCATCTTAGGCATCATAGGTGGTCTGAAAATCCCCATTTTGACGTTAATTTAGGAGAAATAAGAGATGATTTCTTAGGTTATTCTTGTCCTTGCTCCATTATTCAGGCAGGATTTTTCCAGAGCATCTCAAGTCTTCCTCAAGCTGAACAAATTGCTAAAAGGAGCAGTGACCATGATTTCTGTCAGAGGGGAGAAAAATGGACCAAAATTTCCATATAGTCATTACATTACCTTCTACCTCGTTGCCTTTAGCTCTCCTGAATCTACAAGATGCCTATAAAACTCTAAAAATGCTTAGACATCTGGCTTCCTGAAACTCCTCTTACAACACATTAACTGGTGCAGCCTCTGGTCACTTGAGCTTCCCAAAGTTTTGCATTAACTCACAGCTCCTTGTCTAATACCTTTTGGCACAGGGATTACTCTCTCGTTCTTTTCTGTAGATTTGAATTAGACTGATTTAAAGAGGACTCATTATGTTCCACTAAGTCCCATAATCTTTGCAAAATTAAGGTCCTGAATACTTCTGCTGTGCAGTTGTTTTATTTTCATCCCACTCACCCCACTTGTACAACATCAGTGGGGATGTTTTTGTTTTAATCTTTGATGACAACAGAAAATATTCAGGTTTTTTTTCTGAGTCTTAAGCACACCAGAGAAGAGGAATTCACATCCCATATGTCACTGTCTTATAACATTTAAAATATATTGGCTTTCCATAGAATCACAGAAGGGTTTGGGTTGGAAGGGACCTCAAAGATCATCTAGTTCCATCTCCTTGCCATGGATAGGGACACCTCTGACTAGAACACGTTGGTCCAAGCCCCATCCAACCTGACCTTAAACACTTCCATGGATGGAGCATCCACAACTTCTCTGGGCAACCTGTGCCAGTGTCTCACCACTGAACAAATATTAAACAAGAATTTTAGAAGGTTTTCTTCAAAATGTTGCATGGTTTCTTTTTATTCTCACAGATTTTCATTGAAAACCAAACACTGAAGCAAAGAGGCAACTTCTGATTCTTCAAAATGTCTTTTTTTGGGAATTAATATCTTGTTTTCAATCAGCAAGAACCAATTTTGTAGATTTTCACCAAAATATTTTCATTTTTTTTGGTTTCTTTATGTAGAAAAACCCAGAAATATATCAAATAAAATTTAAACTAAACCAAACCTGTACTTTATTTTCTGCCTACTTATAAAGGAAAACAGTGTGTTGGAAAAAAAGAAATAAAATGGGTGAACAGATATAGCTGCAATACACCCTTTGAAACATTCCCTGGGCTTTTTGCAGAGTAAAAGTAAGAGGAATGAAAGGAAAAGGAATAAAATTGATTCTCCTTGAGTCATTTCAATCACTGTGTAAGTTCAGAGACAGCTTCTTGGAGCATGTGCCCAGCTAAACCTGCCCATGGCCTGCAGGTAGGGTGTCTAGACTGTAATTCTTCCTTCCCTCCAGCTTTTCATTTCTATTTGGAATGTCTCCAAGAATATTTTATCTCTTTCATTGAAGTGACTCTGATGGTTTGCAGCTGACAGAAGTTGAAGACAAGACATGGAATATCATCAGAGGCAACTCAACCTGAAGAGCAAAACCTCTGTTACTTGTCAAGGTTGCTCTTAGGGGTCCAGCAGGGTTTCCACACCTTTAACTAAAGGAGCAGTAGGTGGAATTCTGTACACTAGGTACTGCCACCAAATGCTGTTACTTGTCAAGGTTGCTCTTAGAGGTCCAGCAGGGTTTCCACACCTTAACTAAAGGAGCAGTAGGTTGAATTCTGTACACTAGGTACTGCCACCAATCTGGATGACGTTCAACAGCTCTTACACAGGCTCAGTAACCAGTGGCCAAGGCAGAAATGGAACTGGATAGGTCCCTTTTACCTCCCTCTCCCCCTGGGAATCTGTAAAGTTACCTGAGCTACCTCAAAAAGCCATATGAATATCTGTGTCTGGGATGACCTCCATCCCCACACACAATCCCCAACCACAACAGATTTTGTCCTTATTCCACTCAGTTGTGTTGGAAACTTCAGAGCAGCCAACATGGAACCTCACTCAACCCCTCCAAATACATTCCTTAATCCACTCCTCCTCTGCCCACCTCTCCTTGTTAATTCATGATGTCAAAATTCAGTTTTATTTGCTGTGCTGAAAATCATGCTGTCTAGTGCATGCTTAGTTCATGTCCTTTTGTTCTCCTGCAATGAAGAACCAACTGCAGAGGTAGCCCTCCTTGGTTTCCACAGATTGTTCCCCACCTGTATCACTAGAGGACAAGTATCTCTTCTCCTCTTTTGCTCAGGAGGGTGAAAAAGCCAAGTTGTCACATCTACTTTCCTCTTAGTTTATCCTACCACCCTTTCAGCACACCCTTCCCACCAAGTGACAGCAAAACAGCTGACACAGAGAGGCAGAACTTTATACAGTATTTCTGATGGCACCAGTCCCTGAAAACAACAACAGAGGTTGGACATAACCAAGAAAAGGAATTCAGAGAATTATAGAATTATTTAGGTTGGAAAAGATCTTTAAGATCATTGAGCCCAACTGTTAAACCAGCACTGCCAAGTCCACCACTAAAGTCGTGTCCCTCAGCACCACATCTACACAGCTTTTGAATTCCTCCAGGGATGGGGACTCCACCACTGCCCTGGGCAGCCTGGCACAGCCCTGGGCAACTTGAGGTCATTTCCTCAAGTCCTGTCCCTTGGGAGCAGCGCCCAACCCCCCCCTGGCTCCAGGCTCCTGTCAGGAGATGTGCAGAGCCAGAAGGTCTCCCCTGAGCCTCCTTTGCTCCAGGCTCAGCACCCCCAGCTCCCTCAGCTGCTCCTCCCCACACTTGGGCTCTAGACCCTTCCCCAGCAGCTTCGTTGCCCTTCTTTGCAGGCAAAATTAATGACATTTGTTGAGCAGTTTAGGAGAGATTGAGACTGGGGTTATGTGTAGTCAACACTGTTTTAATTGATACTAGTGTAATTAACACATAATATGTTAAAAGCCAGCACTCCTATGATTCACTCTGCCTTACACCCTACTTATGTTGATAGAAAGAGGCAGTTGCACAACATTTTTCAGTAGAAATGATATATTCCATGTAATCAACCAAAAATTAGAGTTATCTGTGCTGAGACATTCTGAGGAAATTCAACATTTTCAAATTCAGAACAAAAGGGAGAGGAAAACCTTTTATTTTTCCATCTGATGAGAATGACACATGAAAGTATTTCCTCCTCTGCATCATGAGAAGGTTCTCTAAATATCTCTAATGAATAGAAAATTCTCTAGTGGGAAGTGCCCCTGCCCATGGCAGGGAGATTGGAACTAGTTCATCTTTCAACCCTTCCAACCCAAACCATTTTATGGTTCTTATCTAGTTTGGGACAATGGTCATGTTGTTTTTACTGTAAATGACAAGGGTTTTTCATTTAAAATAAAGGCAAATTTTTAAGCTGGAAATATGAGACTTTCTAATTTAACAACACTGGAAAGAGACATTTATGGAGTTCAAGTCTTATATTTATTGAAACAGAAGCCACTGAGATTTAATTACCTAATTTTCATTGTAGAGAAAACAGAGTTTTTTGTATTTGTAAGACAAGAACTGTCTTACTCTGTGTTTGAACAGCACCTGGTACAACGAGACCCTGCTTTATTATCCTGACAAGGGGTTTTCATTTAAAATACATTTTTTAAAGGCAAATTTTGAAGCTGGGAATATGAGACTAATTTAGCAACATTGGAAAGAGACATTTATGGATTCAAGTCTTATATTTATTGAAACAGAAGCCACTGAGATTTAATTACTTAATTTTAACTGTAGAGAAAACAGAGTTTTTGTATTTGTAAGACAAGAACTGTCTTACTCTGTATTTGAACAGCACCTGGTACAACGAGACCCTGCTTTATTATCCCAAATTTGGGGGAAAAATCGCTAATTAAAACCTGTGGCAATAAGAATCGACTTTTAATTAATCTACAAATAAAAAAATTGAGTGTAAAGCCAACCTATATGGGCAGCAAAGTCTCCCTCACCCCTCACTTTGTTAGTTCATTGTTAGCTCAATGTTTGACTTGCTTGGCACTGAGCTTGAGTGATTTGAGACAGGCTGGTACCACCACCAGGAAGACCAAGGTTTGCTCCAGAACACCAGGGGCATAAAGGAATAAGGGTTTTTTTCTCTGGACAGCATGCCCCAGATTTTATTTGGAGGACAGTTTAGAAATAATAGATGACTTTCCTCTGCCACTGTCACATTCTTTGTTTCTTTGATAATGTGTAGATGAAACCTGTCAGACCCTTTCCATCCACTTCCAAGATCCTCCCATCCCCATTGTCACGTTGAACTTCACTACTGCACATAAACAACATTTCTGCCTGGTATGAAACTAACACTGACAGGAACTGGTGAGAGAAACGTGACAAGACCCATCACAGACTTTCCCAGAGTGTATTAATTTCATTTATTTCTCACCACGGATTATGAAGAAAATCTCCCAGACCAGCCTTGATGAGATGTGCTGCTTTCATCTAGCTAACATGAGGAGAAATTAATCCTATTCAGCAGTATCTTTCCCCAGATGACACATTCCTGGCTAATGCCAACCCTCATTCTTTTTTTTTTTTGAATTAAATATATTCTGGAAAGCAATTTTATTCCTAAGCTTTTCACCTGAGCTGAGTTGAAATGGGAAAGTCTCTGCTTCCAGCATGGCAAGAAGTTTCACCTCCTGTGACTGATAATTTAGACTTTACCAACAACAAGAGGATTCTTGTTGGTTCCTTCAAGATGCCACATGTCTGACCAAGCCCAAGGTTTGACATCATCCCCTAAGTGCAGCTGGTTTGTCTTTGTAGAGTCTGCAAAATAACCATGGAAGTCAGAAGCAAGCAGAGGGTGCAGCTTGTCCTGGGGGTGCTTATTGCCCTTAGCAAAGGTACCAGTGATCCTACAGAGCAAGCTGTTGAGATGAGCACCTGTGAGGATCAAGCCTTAGGATGCAAAGAGGAAAGGACATGATTCCATCCTTCAAGATCTGAAGTGTGGCCAAATGGTTTGATTTTAGGAATTGCAAACTCCTACAGAAGAAGGAGAAAAAGAATTTGTCCTTTCAGACACTCCTTCTGACATGCTGGGTTCCAGTTGGTGCCCGTTGCCCCTTGTCCTGTCCCTGGGCACCACTGAGCAGAGTCTGGCCCCAGCCTCTTGCCCCCCGGGGCCCTTTAGCTCTTGCTCAGCACTGCTCAGATCCCCTCTGAGGCTTCTCCTCTCCAGCTCAGCAGCCCCAGGGCTCTCAGCCTGTCCTAGCACAGAGATGTTTGTCCCCTCAACACCAACACAGCCTAAAGACTTAGAACCTACAGGAAACCTGCAAGGAACAAAGATGGCAGAGAAGGCAAGTCTTTTGTCCTTTCTTCAGTTATCTACTCAGACTTCTATGGAAGTCCAAACACCAAGCTGGTAATGAAGAGCCAGGGAAAGCCTCAGGACCTGCTCTGAAGGCAGTTTTCAAGGACAGAGTGAAAGATGGGGCTTTGGTGACTCTTCAGGAGCATCCTCTCACCAGAGAGTGATTGTAACACCCTCCCATCATCAAATCTCAAAGAGGAATTAAATGGATACCTTGAGGACTTGATGCCTTGCCTGCTTTGGTCAAGATAAACTCAAAGTTATCAGTACCATGAAGTTTACATCTCCTTGAATACCTCTGCAAGGTCTGAAATCACAAAACTTCCCCACACAACTGAGCCAAGTTTTGAGCAACCTCTGTCTTCAATTCTGGGAAAAAAAGCATTTCTTTTTTTTTTTACTTCACTGTCCCTCCTATTAACAAACTCTTTGTATCTCTTAGCAAAAATTTTATATAATATTTTAAAGGTCAGGGCTTGTGTGTAGATGTCTTTTGTATAAAATATTACTTTGTGTTGGCAGTACTATCCATGGAATATGTTGGCTTTTTGTAACTTCACTAAGCAGCAGGAAGGATGTTAGGGCTGGATTCTGCTTCAGATTAAAAAACAAAACAGCCCCCGTGGCACTTGATGTAAAAGTTTGTAACTCTCCTTTAACTTGGGTCAGCTAATTGACAAATTCACCTTTTTAACTGCTCCTCAAATGTTCTTTTCTTCCAGCACACAAACACTTGTGATTTATTTTAAGCTCAGAAAAATAGTAAGACAAGATTTTCCCATAGAAAAGCAGAATTTTGCTGCTCAAACAGACCTACTGAAGAACATTAGATTGTTCAGGAGCTAAATAATTTTTCTTCTTGAGCTTTTATACTCTTAGTTTCTACCTATGGCTTCATTCAGGTCTGATGATGGGTTCAGAAGCACTGCACATGGAGCTTTAAAGGGATGAGCTGAGCCTTCCTTTGGGTTTAAAAAATGCAAAATATAAAAGCTCATTGTTTATTGAAATGGGAAGTGATGAGCCAGAGTGAAAACCCAACAAGAACCACCTTGAATGTGGGATACCTCTGAGGATGGAGATTCCACAACACCTCAGGAGAACCTGGTCAATAATAATTGAAAAAATAATACTAATAAAAAAGTTTAAAACATTTCATAACCAGATGGAATTTGTATTTCAGTTTGTGCCCTAGACTTGTCACTGGGCACCACTGAGAAAAATCTGCCTCCATTTCAACTCTCTCCATCACATGTTTATACACATTGACCAGATCTTCCTGAACCTTCTCTTCTCCAGGCTGAACATTCCCAGCTCCTCCAGCCTCTCTAAACAGGGAAGATGATCCAGTCCTTTAATTATTTTTGTAGCCCTTTGACGGACTTGCTCCATGTCTTTGTCTTTCCTATACTGGGTAGCCTAGAACTGAGAAGAGCACTCCAGATGTGTCTTCACCAGTGTTGTTATCATCAATTCCAAGGATTTAAATTTGGATTAATGGATAAACTACTACACCAAGGCACATCAGTTTTCAGAGAGTTGCCCAATCTAGTCAAAGCACGGGCACAAAGAATAAATAAGCCAAGGAAGATAGAATAAGGTCATTCCAACCTCCTGCTCTGTGGAAGGAGCCACTCTAATTACACAATTCCTGACACACGACTGCCTAGGATTTTTCCAAACCTCTCTGAAGAAGGAATTCCCACAGGTTTTCCAGGCAACTGGGACTTCTCTACTGTTAGTGTAGAAGATGACAATATTATGTGCTGCAGAACTGCAAATGCACCAACTCCTTTTGCCACCTTTCTGCCCGTTTAGCATCTTGTTGGACACTGGGAGGACCTCTAATTGCATGGATGTGTCAGCACTGGTGGTTTTTTGGACTCAAAATAATAATTCTGGGAGTGGATCATGTAAGACAGGAAAAAAAACCCACTTGTGAGTGTCTTTGCATTGCCCAATAGCAATATCAGCATCTCCTCCACTGTCCTTCGACATGGAAAAGTTGTGTTTAATTGGATTCAGGAGGACGAGCTGGAGGAAGTTCAGATGGGATTCATCCCAGCTAATTATACTGTCTCTGCCTTTTTGGTACACTTGAAAGGTCAGTTAAACCTCAAAGCAGATTGTTAGGGCTGTTCCCTTTAGCATTTCCAGTTTTAATTCCTCCATTTGAACACGGGTGAGTGTAGCTGGACAGATACCCAGTGCAGGAGAACTCTCTCCACCAAAATTTATACATTTCTTTATATAAAATAAATGGTATTTAAGAAAATAAGAGGATTGTTAGCTTCATTTTGTAAGTGATAGAGATAAGAGGTAGATTATGTGATTTTTCAGCTACAGAAGGGTCTAGAGTACAGTGAGAAGACCCATCAAGATCTCTTGAGGCTTTGGAAGACATGGCAACGACACGTCCCTCCTCCACGTGGTTGAGTTTCTTTTCTTTACTGAAAATAGTAGAGGATTCCAACACACAGCTGATCTCCAACACCCTGAAGCTTTAAGTCTGACCAGATCCTGTTGCAAGAAAATAAAACCCCCAAACTTCACAGAGGGTTGTGGATTTTCATCATCACTACATCCCGTGCCTCTCCTCTTTCCTCCCCAGCTCTAATCTGTGCTGCTGCATCTGCAGATAAGAGTCAGGAGAACCTTGGGTTTTGAAGGATCATCTGAGGGAGGAATTCTTTGCCTCCAAGGAGTCCCTTGTGTGTGTCATTAAGCTGTAGGCAAAAGCAAATGCAAGGGCTAGATTCTCTGTTGGTAACAGCTTAAATAAAAAGCTGTAATGGTCTGGAGGGGGTGGGAAGGGGGGACAGACAGACAACTGCTGAGCAATTGGATCTGGATGAAGAATGACTGTGGTAGAACAGAGATTCTCCTGTGAAAGCTAATCTTGGAGTTTCACTTCTCTGCTAGAACAAGAGTGCAAGGACTACAAACTCCATCATTCCTGAAAACAAGGATGATGACACTACAGGGAGAAAAAATTCTATATTTTTTTAATACTCCTTGCAATTTTTTTCAATGCTGGACTAGTACTTTATTGTTTGGTACCTAGGAAGATGTGTTGTCTCTGGAGTTTCTTCAGATACTGATACCTTTGTGAAGCCTCCCTTCCAATCACTGACCATCTTAGACCTACTAATCCCAAATTTAAAATAAAAGTGAAGAAGAACAAGCCCTGTCATTGCCTCTCAGCAGCCCATCATCAAGACAAATACTGAAGGGTAAAACCAACTGAAAAACAAATGAACAAATCTACTGAAGATATCATCACCCACTGATTTCAACCTGAGGAAACATCTCTTCTGATGACTGACCTGACAACATGGCCTTGACCTTTCCATAGGTGCTACTGGCTAATCTCAGCAGCTTGTAGGTGCTGGCTCATTTCTCTGGGACTTCTGTAGTATGTACAACTTCTAGGAATAGGCATTGTGGAGAAGTCTTGTTTGTTTTGGCTCTGTTTCCATGGGGATAAACAGAAGTAGTGTGATTAATTTCCATTCTGTTGCCATGGTTATTAACAATAATGAGGTGATTATTACTGCACTGTAAACCTTACAGCAATTCCAACGTTGCTATAAAAGAGAGAGAGAAGGGAAAAAAAAGCCAGCAATGAAAGAGCTGGATCAGATCCTCAGCCTAGGCAAATCAGCACTCACACATTGCCTTCCACGAGAGGCAATGAAACAGAAGATGTGTTCTTGGAGAGCCTGGAGCTGTAGACAGAGCAATATTAATAAAAGAAGTGATAGATGAGAAGCCCTCACTGACTTCAGCAGAGCCGTGCTGATTTGTGCCCAGGGAGATCTGATCAGGACAGAGATCTGCCAGCCCAAAGGTCCCACCTGGTTCCTACAGCCAACAGAAAAACGCTGTAACGTGCTCCAAATTTTCTGGATCAGCCTCTATCTTATTAGTTTCCCTATAAAAAGTGGTTGTGGTGTGTGGGGAGGTGACGAGCGCGGGCGAATACAAATAAAATAAATTCTAAAAAGCAATAGCTCTTCCTCCTGGGTGACTAATAAGTAACTCCCACATTCCTGGTACCCGCTCAGCTGGCTCTATCTCATCTCACCAAGTGATTTGTATTCCTCCTGGAGACATTGCCATGGTGTTGGAACAATAAGGAACACTCGTTTAAGCAGATTGCCCCCGGGGGGGAGATTACGTTTTCCAAGGATTCTGCACTTCTAGCTGGGATGTTTTGCAGACTTCCAGCTCCCCGAGTCCTGGGGTAGGTGCAGAAAGCTCACAATTGGCAAATCACAGCCACTGGGCAAGCTTGGTGGTGTTGGTTTATGGCTAACTGGGACTCCACATCAGCCTTTTCACACGAGCCTCGGAACGACAGGAACAGGATGAGAAAGTGACTGTTTGCATTCTTTCTCCCCAAAGCCACAACCTGTGCTTTGAGGTTTCTAATTTTTCATGTTTGCTTTTCCAAACCAGGGGAAGTTATTTTACATATTTGTTTCCTCCTTCCCCATGTGCCTCATTTCTCTTTGGAGGCACTGAGACCACCCTCCTCCCCCTCCTTTTATGCATTCAAGGTGCCAGCCTCTGGAAAAACAAAAAATCAGAGCCTAGCTACTTCCCAGCTCTGCTTGTCTGCTGAGGTTCATTCTCAGCAGAGGACAACGGGTCAGGTGCTACCACTGGCTGCCAAATTCTCACAGAGAGCCAAGGGAAAAAAAAAAAACCACACATGGCTGTGCAGAGGTTGAAAAGCAAGATGAGGACGTCAAGTGTTTTCCTGTTCAAAGGGGCCTCTCAGTGTTTACCTCCAGATCCTGCCGTGGCCCAGAGACAGCCAGGAAGAACATCAACAACGTGGCAGATGGACAAGTCGCTTCTACTCTGAACACAGGCTTCATACTGGGCATCCAGCACACTTTGCTCATGCTTTAAAGCAGGTTCCTACGAACCAAGAGTGCTAGAGCAAGCAAGAAGAACAAAAGAGGAAGGGTTGGTCCTCACTGCCCTGAACACAAGGGTTGTTCTCCAATCAACAGACCAAAGTTAAGTCAGCAAGAGATGTCCTTTAGTGTGGGTGGCACGTAGGACACGTGTCTCTCATCAATACATGCTGCTTGTACTTGAGGAGAGGAGAGACTGCATCCAGGAATTCTTGGAGACCCTGAAGGCCATAGCAAAACAGATTAGGATCTTCCCTACTTCCTCTGCTCCATCTCTGTGCACCCTTTTCTGCACTCATAGGGATAGACTGATAGCAGCAGGGCCAGGGAGTGCATGTACTTAATATTAAAGAGTCACCCCCAGGGGTACAATCCATCAGTGATGCTGTTGATGGCACAAAAACCTGAAGATTTTATTGGTTTTGAGGTGTGCAATAGGCAGAACTTCCTCACACTCCTCTAACCTCTCACCCACACCCTGTTCCCCTGTGACACTGCTGTGGGATGTTCTCAGGTACAACTCTGACCCACAGCATCATATGGAGGAGAGAGATTCTACTAGGGTTGTGCAGTCCTCTTTCTTGGTCATCAAAACAGTGTTGGAGACTTCCTGACACATATAAGACAGATTAAGGATTCACAGACTTTACAGGAGTGTGGGAAATTTGGAGAGATGCTCTATCACTGTGAAAGTATAAGACAGATTGAGGATTCACAGACTTTTGTTACAGGAGTGTGGAAATTTTGGAGAGATGCTCTATCACTGTGAAAAGTGTGAGATCTAACCACTTTCTAGAGGGGCAAACTCACAGAATGTTTTGAGTTGGAAGGGATCTTTAAAGATCACTAGTCCACCCCTCTCTGCCATGAGCAATGTCAGAGTCTCCTTCTCTGAAGACTTTCAAAACCCACCTGACCAGGTGAAGCTGTTGTAGCAGGGGAGGTAGATGAGATGATCTCCAGAAGTCCCTTCCAACCCCACCATGCTGGGATTGTGGGACTCTGTGGGCAGGGACACCCCCAA